>NC_056748.1:194212350-194454850 GCF_019279795.1 Protopterus annectens | reverse complement strand
AATGTGTCAATGTCCCTTAAGTTTGTCACTGTACAATAGGGACACAGTCAGGTTACAGAAGTTTTGAAAGTCAGTCTGTAAGTGTTATGTACTCTTACAAATTCATAAACCATATTCTTTCTCTATACAGTATTATTCCTGGCAAAGACAAGAGTCAAAAATGCAAGTTCTCTCCAAGAGAGAATTAGATATTGTTTTATGTCTTTCATATCCATTGTTGATGGATGTTTGGCCAGGGAAATACTGATAAGCCCTACCATGACCGTCAGTGGCAGTATGTCGTAGTTGAGAAATATTCCGCTGTTGGCCAGCACTGAAATTATAAGATGAAATGCAAGGCCAACAACATGATTCATGATGCACACAACCATTCTGCCTGCCTTACATGGGAGAGTAGTGCATCAGCAGGCAGACCATTGGTTGAACAATCTCTGAAGGAGACACAACAGTATCTTGCTACTCTACAAGAGACACTTATTTCATCACAATTATGATGCATTAAAGCTTGGAGCTAAGCTACAATGTGCACCTAGAGTATCCATCGGAGATGCACTTGGTGCATTGCATGCTATTGGAGTATCATCACATATCTGTACTATATGCAGATGTGCATGATAGTGTAATTATTTAGTTATGCCTTGTTATTTATATACTTTAAAACAGCAAGGGTTGTAAGGACCTGAGCATGGCAAGACTATCATTTCTATTACTGCCAATATTGCATGTGCCTGCAGCTTTTGCACAGGGAATAAAATAAAGTTGATGAGTTATAATTATACTAGGTATTCTGATTTGGTGTCTTCACATATGATGTGTTTTCTGGTTCCACCAGTAAGGTTATACCACTGCCTGATAATAAAAAGTAATCTGACTCTGGCAATGATGCTGGTGAACAGTTTGGACAGCAGGAAACTTGATACAGTTGGTTATTAGTGACAGGGAGTGTGCAACACATATCCCTTAACTATGTCGTGATCATGGCCTCTGGGTCTGTGCATGCCTCCTAAAATACACAAGACTGCAAACACAGGACAGGATGGTGGTAACACACACAGTCTAGGAATTGAGACTCTCCCTGTGCATACATATGGCTGTAGATTCCAAGGCTACTGCTCTTTATTGGAACTGGCTGCATCAATTTCTACAACCAGCGAATGTTCGGGGCCATCTTTGAGGCACAGAGTAACAACACATCATGTCTTTACAAAAATTGAATGTGTCCTGCAGGGTGCATGTTATGACATAAGGAAGTGCATGTGTGTGTGTGTGACCTTGACCTTATTAATAATAATTATATATAGTATAATTATAACTCATCAACTTTATTTTAAATCATATAGTAGTACGGTATAGACCTTCTTGTGCTCTAGGGAACTCTACCGTAAATTAAAGAGAAATCTCAGGCTCCAATGAAGATGCCCTTTCTAGACATGGGAGGCCTATGTCATGGCTGCACATTGCTACCACTTCAGCAGCAAAATGGAGTGTGGAGGTGCATACAGGTAGGAAAAGGCATCCTTGAGGAAATGGTGCTTATGCCAGAGCTACATTTGGTAGAGGTCAGCACTCACAATCACACAGCATTCCCACCCCCTAACTCTGGTCATGTTGCTACCTGTGAGACTGCTGGCAGAGCCAGCTCCATACAGGGGAATACATAGAATGCCCACACTTCTTCTATGAGTGCCCTAATTAAGCTATAGTATGACAACATCCGCTGAGGCTGTGTGCCAGCAAATGTACACATACACAGCTGTACAGCTTCCAGTTCAACACATACAACAACCACTGACACCAGCCCTTCCCATAGCATATTCCAGTAGTCCCATCCAATCACACCTCACAAGAACATCACACTTTGGTCTTTTGAGTTTCTGCATCACTCACATACTTCCTTGTTAATGGCATCACAGACTTGTGTTTCCTCTCCCACTGGTTGTAATGATGATAACTGTGCTGTGTCCATTGTATTTTGTAACTTTGGTTGCCTGTGTTTGATGCACAATCTGGTGCTTAGTTTGCATGCATCACATTTTAATTTAGTCTATATACTTTACTGTGGGCCCCATTTAAGTGTAAGGCACTGCCTCTTTGCCAGTGTTACATCATACTGCACCTGCTTCTGTTTAGCATGGTCATCCCTGATGTTTGTTTCTCCACTGACTTCTCACCTGGTTCACTGGGAGAAGTTTCTCCTCCATATATCCTTCTTGATGCAACTGTGTCTTCAATATCATGATGGGTAACATTACACATACTGAAAATATCTCAGCACACGTGCTGGTGTCATATTGCTAGGCACCATTCGCTGCAACTAGATACATCCAGACACCAAAACAGGTGTTCTACAAGCACTTGAGTCTCAAGTATTCAAAAACTACTGTCTCAAATCTTGGGACACGAGCATCTTCTAGCTTGAGTAGGTTTGCTACTCAAGTATGAGTTCAGGTGAGCAAATGCTGCAGCTTACCAATATACATTATTCAAGTTCTAGTGTGGTAAGAGCTACAGTTATGTTGAGGGATTGGGAGGGGTGGGACTATGAATTAGGCAGTGATACAGAAGGTAGCGAGAGGGAGATTTTAGGAGTGTTGATGGAGTTGCAAGGGATTTTTAGGATTGGGGATCATCAGGGTATTTTAAGGAGAGGGTAGGGGTTAGATTTAAGGAGTGAGAAAGGAGTTTTAGAGTTAGATTTATAGTTCCAGTAGGGACATGGGAACTAAGTAGTTATACAAGATCAAGTTAATGCACTTGTCTATTCAAAAAAATGGCAACAAGCACATGCATTTTGAGCATATAGCATGTGAGTGCTTATAGTAGACCTCAGCAAAAACATGTCTTTAGCAGTCTAAACACACGCCATTGTTCCTGATAGGACATAGCTGTATTCAGTGACAGTCACAATCCATGGATTTGTTGTAGCTGCTATCAACAAAGCTCCGGGCCATATTTGGCATCAACAAAAATATATCCCTGTGGAAAGTCAACCATCATAAATTGTTTTTGCAGGTACATGTCTGACATATATAGACTTATGCTAGCTCCCTGGCAGGCCTGCAGATACATTGTAGATGATACCCTGTGTATTAGAGGTCCACCTGGAAGGTGATGGAGTGATAATCTTTACAATTCACTTTCCTTTTTCTCTGCTTGCCAGGTAGGGACTTTATTTCACTGTGTCCATTGTTGATTAATGTTTATTAATGAATGCTACCTGTAGCTAGTATTCACAACACAACATGTACCTTATCATCCAGTATGATAGGTATTCCACAACTCTTGTGAGGCTGCTTATGAGGCCAAAAATTACCTACCAGTTCCTGCATGGTACTGGTATACAATTTTAGTGTTTTGGAGGCCATGAAATGTAAAGTGTGGTCAGATGACACAGCAACACATAGTAAAATGACCTGCACCACCATAGCTGTTAACTATCACACATACTCAGTTGCTAAACTTGTGACAACTCCTAACATAATTCAGCTACTTGCATGCATGTACACCAGGCTTTCACTGTGGTCAATATCACTGGTGCTATCTCATTATATCACAGACTTCATACATTTCTGAATTGCTCTACCATCTAGTTTACCCTCATTTGCGTACATAGAGACACCTGATTAATAAAGTTGCTCATTATCACATCATTATACCATCATTAGCACATACTGCGATCATTTGTGTTTCTTAGTGTTCCTGACTCATGCTCAGTGTGTCTCTATATTGTGCACATCCTGTATGTGTCTCCTTGCTGCAGTGGCGGCTGGTGACTTCAAATCAAAGGGGGGCTGCAGGAAACAGCTGAATGGGTGGGGTGAGTGGGAAGGGGTGCGGCCAACTAGAAAGGGGAGGGGCTATGCTCAAAACCACAAAAACTAAATATACTGCCCTGGGTGCCATACCGTCATTATGAGAGTCCAATCAAGACAAAATGAAGTGTAGAAGAATAAAAATATTTCAATGCATTGGCTGCATGACAGCTTAATATCTAGATGGAAACAAAAAAGGTTGTGAGGCATGAAAAATAAATTACTTTTTTAAATACATTAATGGAATGCCAGTCAAAATCAAGTATAAGAAAAACAAGCAGCACTCAACTCAAACCACTTCTTGCACTGCAGTTCTAATTACAATTTATATTCAGCTTTATTAAAGTACCAAGTAACATGCTGAAAGTAGAAATCTCTGATGCCCCCACTTGTAAAAATGTTCCTTATCCAAAAAAAGACCTGCTGCCTGACATCTACTTGTTTCATGGGGAAAACATGATCAAAGTAAAAAATGAAAAGCAAACAAGAAATAAGCTCAAGATACATTGCTTAAAAGGATTACTGTACAGATTATGGACCACACGATTGGCATTCTGTTTACGGGTAAAGCCTGCAGAGATGACTGGAAGTCTCCAAGTATAATGAGACTCTTAAAATAATGTAATCCTGTTCTTTATTACAAATACTGGCATATACATTTCAATACCCAAGGCTTATACATTATCTAGTTAAGTATTCTCTACATGGCAACAGAAAGGCTTTCAATGTTGGCAATTCTTTAACAGTATGCTTATTAAAGCTTACTTGCATCTTGCAATCTCAGCCAAGCTTACCTGATGGTCATTAAAGTATTGCTACTTAAACACAGAGCAACAGGCACTTTGAGTAATAAGCATAAATCAACAGTACAAAAAATATGACAGAAACCAGACTATTCTGTAAAAATTAAGGACAGATGAAAAGCCACTCTAGTACTTGTGTCTACCTTGGATGGGGGGGACACTCTGCACATTTACACTGCATAACTACTCCTTGCCTTGCTTCGACACATCCAGAGTCACTACATGGGGGAGTGGGGTGCAACAAGCATGTCACAGTTTGAAATGTCTCTGGCTGACTTGTGATAACCCTGACACATTTGTCATACCTCTCAACCTCAGAGCAAGAAATCTGGACAAAGTCATACAAAGAAATGGGACAAAGGCCCAAAAATAAGGACAATTTTTTAAATATTGCTCTTATAAACTTAGAAAGATAATATAGGTCTTGCATTAGTATGAATTTTCTGAATGGTATGAAATCTGAAACTCAAATGTCTATCATTATTTTCTAACTTCAGTCTTTAATGATTTGTCACTAATTTGCCAAAAAAACACAATTTTATGAAAACTGGACCAAAAATGTGATATAAAAATATAAAATAGCAACACAATACAGCTGGGAACCTGTCAAAGAAACACTAACTAACTAACTTGAGCGGCTGACAAAATAAAATAATCTACATACATTTCTGAAATAAAAGTAATCTAACAGATTATTACAGTTATTTCTTAATTATAAACCCTCCATGTTTTCTTCCAAAATTGCTATTTTGCGGAGGGATCATTAGGGGAAGAGCAACATTTTGAGCCAAAATCAGGGACAGTTGAGAGGTTTGGCTATGCCTAATTCTATAAAGCAATTTATTTGCATGCACCTTTCAACCTGTTAATGCAATAAATCAGGACAAGGCCAACTATATTGGGGGAACATATAAACAGTACTAAAAATTGCTCTTGTATAAACTGAGACAGTTGATAGAACAGGTCTTACTTTAGCATGCATTTTTCTGAAGGTTATGAAGTCTGAAACTCAGTGTGTCATTAGTGACTCAATTCATAAATAATTTGCCAGAAAACCACAAATTTTATGAGGAACAAACCAAAATAAGAAGCAAAAAATCTATTCATTTTTTGAAAATCTGGACAGTTGGGAGGTATGGTTCAGCTGGGGCTGCCTAAGTTTGCCACCCTTCCCCCTCACAAAACCATGGTCGAATGGAGCCTCCCCCTGCAGCCATTCCAATGATCCATTACTTGGCTGCTTCACTCCATTTACCATAAACACTAATGTGCATACTGATTTACTTCTATGATGATTTGAACTTCATTTGAACGTTTTATTTTGCATTTTACAGCACAAACACTAAGACATCTGCTAAATAAAACTTCTCTGCCATTGAAACTCACATTCATTGAAACAACATTGAAACCCACATTCAAAGAAAATACACCCGTGGCAGATAAAGATTAATTCTGGGCTGTTTTCAAATCATAGGCCCCTTGCATATGAAACATACATGTGCTCTTTGATACACCTTCCTATTGCTTTGAACATTTTTCCAGTAAACAATGAAACAAAACGCATGCACCAATGACAAAACTGCTCAATTCAGAACATTTCCATCATAAAAGTCTACTCAAACTTCTACAGTCCACTATTATCAGTAAATATGCACAATTCTACAGTCCACCATTATCAGTAAATATGCACAATCTCTGAAGTAGTAAAAAAGTCATATAAATAATTCCACGTTAAATAAATCTGTAATGAAGAGGTTGCTGCTAATCACCTTTATATTTCATGGTTTCATCGACAAATAAAGTGTCTGATGCCCCTGAGGAATAAGTTGCCTAAATTACATTAAAAATAAGCTAGTAATATTGCAATAGGAAATGGATGGCAAACTGATAACAGGCTCATAGTTAGTATCTTAACTTTCAGTACGGCAGCATTCACCCCTTATGGGAGTAGAACCAACAACCTTCTGCATCAAAAGCAAGTACACAACCTGTTGTGCTATTAGCAATGTGAGCTGACTTAGCATAATCAGCACTAAACTTCTCTTCCCCTGCAGCTCTCAGCTCCTTGTAAAATCTACTCAATACTCAACTGCATCTCAACTTCGCAGCACAAGAAATCTGGAAAAAGCCAAATTTATTGGGGTGGGTCAAAAGGGCAAAAACCAGGGGCACATTAAACATTGCTTGTATAATCTTGGAAAGCTGCTAGAATAAAATGCTGTGTTACCACCATACATTTTACTGCCAAGGTCCCTGTTTAAAAGAATCAGAACAATATACCACTATGTCAGATCACCTGCTTTGTGAAAGCAAAATGCTGTGTTACCACTGTACATTTTACTGCCAAGGTCCCTGTGCAAAACAGTCAAGAGCAACATACCACTACGCCAAATCAGCTGCTTTGTGAAAGAGAGGAAGACTGAAACTTAAATGGCTATCATTTAATGAATTCAGTTCTCACCATAGCTGTCAACCTCTTAGTACAAAACACCTGGACAAACCCAGTAATGAGGGAATACAGCCCTCAAACATATTCAGTGAATTCAGTTCTTGCCATAGCTGTCAACCTTAGCACTAAAAACCTGGACAAAGCCAATAACAGGGTATTACAGTCCCAGAAATAAGAACAAATTTCAAAGCCAATAGCAGGGTATTACAGTCCCAAAAATAAGGACAAATTTCAAATAGTCATCTTATAAACTTAAAAAATTGCAATAATAAAAGGTTGTGTTACTATATATTTATTGCTAGAATAAAAAATTATTTTACTATGCATTTCCTGAAGAATATGAAGTCTGAAATTAAAATGCCATTGCTATAATAAAAGGTTGTGTTACTATATATTTATTGCTAGAATAAAAAAATATTTTACTATGTATTTCCTGAAGAATATGAAGTCTGAAATTCAAATGCCTGTCAATTTTACTTCTGACGGAACAAAAACAATTTTCAGCAGAGGCCCAGGGAGAAATCCTATAGACACATGTCTTTGTAAAATGGCAGGACACCAGAGCAAATCCACACAAATACAACAATAAGATGCAGACTCCACACAGAAGGCACCCCAGCCAAGAATCAAACCAGAAAACCTATAGCTGTGAGGCAACAATACTGCCACTGCACCATCAAATATGTAAGGAATTAAACATTCAGAAACCTGAAGTCTGAAATTCAAATGCCTGTCAATTTTATATAACATTTCTTAATCAGGACAGTCTGACTTGGAACAAATAAACAATTTTCAGCAGAGGCCCAGGAAGAAATAATGCAGACATGTCTTTGTAACATGGGAGGACACAAAAGCAAACCCACACAAACACAGGGAAAAGATACAGACCCCCACAAAGAAGGCACCCCAGCCAAGAATCAAACCTGAGAACCTGCAGCTGTGAGGCAACAATGCTACTACTACACCATCAAATATCAAGCATTGCAATATTTACAAACCACAGATATTATGAGGAACAGATCAGATCAAATATGAGGCAAAAATCTGCAATTTTTTTACAAATGGTGGTGGGTAGGGAATTCAGGTCTTTAACACCTGCATACAAGGTACAGGGTTCAAGCCTGAGGTATTCCCTACCACACCACCATGAGTCTAACCACCAGTATACACACACACACACACACACACACACACACACACACACACACACACCTTGTAGCAAACCATCAATCCCTGTTACACACTTACCTCTAGTAAATCCCTGTCCGCAAAACCACCATAGATCCAGTGAATCGAAATCCCTGTCCGCAAAACCACCATAAATCCTATGAAATGCATCTTCCCCGACAAGACTGCAGCTGAAAACCCGCGCAAATCCGACCCTGCCAGACCCGAGATCCTTCCCCCGATGAACTCCTGACTGCTAACGTTGCAGTCCGACCCCAATGTGTTTTCCCAGCGAGTTCCAGGACAGTCTATGCAGTTTAAAACTGCATAGACTTCTGTGAACTCCATTCTTCATGTTTCCCAGTCAGGACTGCTGCTGAGACAATCTGCGCATGCTCCAGACTGTCTTAGCAGCAGTCCAGACTAGTGCGCATGCGCGAAAGTCCGTAATTTTTTAAATTTTTTTATTTTTATTTTTATTTATTTATTTTTTCTATTTCTTTATTTCATAGTTGAGGGGGCTGCAGTCTGGCAGTCCAATAGCATGAGCCGCCCCTGCCTTACTGTGCATAGTTATGTACTATAAAGCAATAAATGCCTGAGACCCAAGGATTATTTGGATGTGAGTCCATTAATGAAATAGCTCATCAAATGAAGACAAGAAAGAAATGAAAGAGTATGATGTGAGAAAAAAGGCATGAAGTTTATCTAGTATGCATCTCTTTTTGTGGATATTTATATACTTCCTTTAGTATATTCATGGTTATCTGAGGTACCCACTACTATGGGACATCATAAGAAATGTCATATTGGGGCACAACAAAAAATGAAGCATTACAAGAGAAAGAAAAAAAAATCCACATGTATTTGCATCATTAAAGAGAGAGTGATAGATGCAACAGAAGAAGCAAGACCTAATATGGTGTAGTTTATATGCAGAAAAGAAATCAATGCTATCTAATTTGAAAATACATACAGGCAAAGGCACCAAGACACAGTAGATGCTGCAAAAATAAAATAGTAGCACAGTTTAATGTATTGGAAAGTAAACAGTTTGATACAGAAATGGAGAAAATCAAATATGAAGTGATAGATCAGTTATGAAGTGAAGAGTTTGAATGGGAATCCCAGATGCAAAGACCATTTCAGAATGGTAGTTTATTAAAACAGGGACAACTTGAAGAAGTGATAGAGGAAATAGAGTCGCGTGGTAGTAGATAAAATTAGTCATTAATTTTGTTAAATGCTTAAAAGTAGAACATATTTCTCACAAATCAAAATGCCACAGTCATTTCAAAGCCAAGATATTTCCATGCAGAGGCAAATGAGCAGGGAATGCAAACTTAGAAGAAGCTCTCAATCAGGAAAAAAAAAAAAACAATTTAAAAGAAGACCTGCTGGATTTGATGGCCACAGATAAATATAACAATATGTATGAAAGACATTGACTGCCAAAAGTGAATAAGACATGGATTGTTAATTACTTAATAAGGAAAATTAATAAACTAAATGGAACTATAAAGAGAGGTCCACACAATATAACAGAAGTTAACAGAATACATTATTGTACAGTGGAACTAATAACAGATAAGATATTAATGAAAAAGCATGAATTAGTAAAGGAAAATAAATGGGCAAATAGAGTACCACCATGGAAGCACCATCTAGAAACAGTTATGCAACAGTTAGGAAAAGATGTATAATTATTGGAACAATACATAATGCATACACTAAAACATACTAGAAAAGTGAAAGGGTTAAAACAACAATACAATATCAGGAGACATCAGGATATGAGTTATACTATGTCTAACCATAAATTAAAAATCTCTGTGCATACTTAAATACTTAGGAGATGCACTGAGAAATATAAAGAAAGGGCACAAAACAGTTTAGGGATGAACCAAAGAAATTTCACAGGGAGTTACGAAAGAAAACAGCAACAGTTGAGATACCACCAAGAAAAGAAGAAATCATGGGATTCTGAAGAGATATCTGTGAGTATCCAGCTGTGCACACTAAGGAGGGTGAGGGAATAAAATAATTAAAAGAAGACTTAGGAAACTCTGATATATTAGATATGGATTGGAATGAAGTAACTCCTACTGAGACACAGCTAAAGTTAAGAAAGGCTCCCAAATGGAAAATACCAGGTCCAGATGCTCTACCTAATTTTTGGTTAAAGATATTGTCATCCTTGCACTGTGATTTAGCCCCAAGCAAAAACTATTTACATGTACACCCTGAAATGAGACCAGACTGGCTAACAATGGGGAAGACCATACACGTACTTAAAAGTGAACCTGCGGATCATCCAAAACGCTATCAACCAATTACTTGCCTCCCAACAACATACACGGTATACATGGGAATTGATGCAGACAGAGGATACAGTTATTTAGATAAAAAATCTATTGTTGCTAAAGAACAGAAGGGAAATAAAAGAGATGCTTTTGTTAAATGAATCCATAGGTTCATAGGTTCATAGGTAGGTACTAGGCTATTGGCCCAAGGGCCTATGTAAGCCTAGACAACAAGGTCCCCTGGCTTACGCCACCCAAGAAAGATATTGTCCTGTGCCACTATCGAGCAGAGACACAGAAGTAATCCCCGGGGTGTATTTCCTATTTCCCATCCACTCAGCAAGATTTTTCTTGAAGAGTGCTAAAGAATAACTATGCTTGACATAGATGTATAGCCTGTTCCAGAGTATGGCAAGTCTCTGGGACAGGAATCTATACCTCCAGCATGTCATGTTTATTGTGGTGACAAGGTTTAGGTCCCTAGAGCATGTAGAGATTGGGATTTCTTTAGGTGTAGCATGTCCAACAGCTCTGGGTTTGATATAGCTTTATATGTTAGGCAAAGATCACCTCGGAGTAGGCGATATGCTATGGAGTAAAGCTGGAATTTTTTGAGGCGGTCAGTGTAGGGCATTTGTTTGAGGCCAGTAATCCTCTTTGTGAGGTACTTCTGTGGCCTTTTCAGCTGCTGCACATGTCTTGTGAGGTACATTCCAAAAGGGGTGCTGTACTCTATAATGGGTCTAATGGCTGTCAAATAGAAGGGAAAAGTGACCTCTTTTTTTCCTGGATGAGAACCCTTTTATAATGAGGTGTGCCACGTAGAAGGACTTCCTGACTACTGTGGCGATGTGACTATCAAAGGAGAGACTACTGTCCACCTGGGTCCCAAGGTCTCTTATCACATATTCGGTGTTAAGTAGATTGCTGCGTATGTGGTAGTTCATGGGTACAGAGTTTTTACCAAAGGGGGTGACACTGCACTTTTTGGCATTGAGCTTGAAGCCATAGCTCTGACACCAGCCATCTGTCTCAGCGAGGCCCTTCTGTAGGATGTCCACATCATTTGGGGGCATGACTTTGGCTCCTAGTTTGCAGTCATCTGTGAATATCATTAGCCAGAGGCCTTCTGTGTTAGCCTGTACTTCAGAGGAGTAGATACCAAACAGCAGAGTTCCCAGGATGGAACCCTGTGGTACTCCACTTGTCACTGCTTTGAGGTCAGATTTGAAGTCTGCAACTTTTACAGTGTGGGTACTGTCAGTGAGCCAGTTGGCAACCCATCTTGTGGTGTAGGGATTTATACCAAGTTTAGTGAGTTTAGCTATAATTCCGGAATGGAGGATGGTGTCAAAAGCCTTGGCGAGGTCAAGATAGGCTGTGTGAACCACCCTACCCTCATCAACAGCTTTGGTGACTGCCTCAAAGAAGGCAATCAGGTTCAGGAGGCATGATCTGCCTTTCACAAACCCAAACTAGGTGGGATCCAGAGTTTGGAGGTTACCAATGTCTTTGTTTATGAGTTCCATGATGATACGTTCCTTGGCCTTGCAGACCAGGCTCATCAGGCTAATAGGTCGATACTTCCTGGGATCAGTGGTGGCTCCCCCTTTGTGGAGTGGGATAACTGTTGCTGTGTGCCATTCAGTGGGCCAAAGCCTGTTGCGAGGCTATTATTAAACATGGTGCTTAAGTGGGGAGCCAGTTCATTCTGAAGTTCGTGTAAAACACAGCCTGGGATGTTGTCCGGTCCCATGGATGCTGTGTTTTTGGCTTTAGAGAGTGCAGCTTTTACCTGCATAGTTGTGATTACAGGGACTCTGCATTCTTCCTGTATAGATATGGGCCCTTTAGGAGGTGAGGGGGGGAGTAAAGTTAGCACTGAACCTATCTGCCAGGATGTTAGCATCATCAGTTGGTTCTGTAATTTTCATGCCTTTGTGCTGTAACTCAGAGCAGATCTGGGTGTTGCCATTGAGATTCTTGACATAGCTATAGAATGCTTTGTGGTTGTCCGTAGAATTAGTGGCAATATTGTTTTCGTAGCTAGCTTTGAAGGATCTTATAAGGGATCTCAGCTTCTTACTGAGGCTGACCAGGAAGCTCCTCCACTCATGGGAGTTTACTCTCTTTTGCAACAGTTTCTTCCTTATGTTGTACAGTTTGTTTATGACAGGGGACCACCAAACTGGCTTCCTTTTTTTGGAGGATAGCATCTTGATTCTGTTTGGGATAGCACGATCCATGCACTCGTGTAAGTGCTTATAGAGTGCATTTGTGTAGGATTCAGCAGTTGTAACTATGTTGTCCATCTGCATGGGTGTCACGAAGTTCATCACTTCTGTCTTAAGAAGCATGAAGTTGGCTTTGGAGAAATTTTTTACTGTGGTTTCCTTAATTGGGGGTGGGGGCGGGATGTGGATATCAAGGGTAATTAGCTTATGGTCGGATCGGACCAATGAGAAGTTGACTTCAGGTGTGGAACACCAGTTACTCATGTTAGTAATGACTAGGTCTAGGATATTGTTGCCCCTGGTGGGGGTGTGGATAAGTTGATCCAGGGCATTGGAGTTTATGAATTCTAGAAAGCGTTGAGCTAAGGAGTTGGTACACGAGTAGTTTTCCCAGTTAATGGTGGGGTAGTTGAAGTCACCTATTATTAGGGTGTTTGGCTGAACCCTAATATTTTCCAGTACATCAAGAAAAGAGGAGTGGGAATCCTGGGGCATGGTGGGGGATCTGTAGCAAGCTACAATTTGGATTGCAGTTTTGCCCAGAGTTAGTTGCACTTGGATAACCAAGTATGCATTATGCTGAGCAACTAGCCTGGATGTGTGGATATCCTTAATGAATATGGACAGACCTCCGCCTTTGGTGTTTCAGTCCAGGTTACATGGCCGAAAAGTGTGGTATAAGTTATAGCCTGGTAGTGCAGGGGTGCTCTCTGGAGCCTTGAACCAGGTCTCAGTCACTGCACAGATTTTGATGTTCTCCATTTTAAGGAGTGCTTTGAGTGAGTGTATTTATAATGAAGACCTGTAAAAATACAAGATCTCAGTGTGGCATCAATAAATTACAAAAAAGCATTAGATAGTACTCCTTATTCCTGGATTGTTTACAAATGTGCAAGATCAATTATATATTGACAAATTTTATTACAGTTACTATGAAGAAATGGAAAAAAACATTTTGCAATTGAACCACAAAAAAGGACAAATTGCTATAAATGGTGTGAAAATATAGCATTGGATATTTAAGGGTGATTCTTCATTACCTTTATTGCTTTGTCTTGTTCTTAATCCATTAAGCTGTTGAATCAATGGCCTGGGTCATGTATTCAGTCTGATTCCAAGAAAATCAACAAGTGAAAGGATATCACATCTAATTCTTGTGGAAGACTTTAAACTATACAGTTCTTCAGATAAACACCTGAAAGAGAAACTGTACATTGTTAAACCTTTTCAGAGGACATACAATTGTCATTTGGTCTTGAGAAATATGCAAAAGCAACATTTGAAAGAGGAAAGTTGAAGACTTAAGAAAATACAAAACTTGAGGAGGAATGTGATATAAAAGATTGGAACAAGATGGAGTGTGCAAATATATTAGAATAGATAAAGGGAAAATGATATAATAACAACAAAGCACAGTAAGGAATATGTTTGAAAACTGAAATTAACACTGAAAACAGCTTTCACATCTAGAAATAAAGTTCAAGCTATAAACAGTTTGCACTTCCTGTTTTAACTTATAACTTTGGGGTGACTGACTGGCCACAAAAACAGCTTGAAAGGAAATCAAGAAAATTGCTTCATGCCTATCAAATGATATACAAAAAACAGTGGTTGCCAAGATTATATATCTGAAGGAGGCATGGGCCTTCTTGAAACTGACTACACATGTGTGTCAGTGATTGTGGGATTGCATAAGTATTTATTGGCATCTTTAGATCAAAACATATTAAAAGTTCTAAAACATGAACAAATAAGTCCAGGATAACTTCCTTGCTTAGGTTAGCTGAATCCTCTAAAATGCAGGCATGGAAATCCAACTAAACATGGTTAAAATCAGGTGGCAACAGAAAATGCAGATAAACAAAAGAAAGAATACAAAGAACGGAATCAAGAAAAAAGAAAAGATAAATGAACAAACATTATTATTGTAAGAAGTATAGAGATCTGCTGGAACAGCCACATGTTGACAAAAAGTTACTGTGCAAATGGCTTGGATGGGGTGAATTTAAACTACAAGGTGAAAAGTTAATATTGGTAGCCCAAAAAATTGGATTGTATTGTACTCAGTGGCATATCGCTTACTCAGATGTGATCTCTGCCTGACTTGCAAAGCCATGTCCAATTCAGAATTGATGGACATGCTCCACCTAAAGAAATCCAAGTCACTGCGAGCCATGCGCTCTAGTTAGCTAAACCTCACCAAAACAGTAAATAGAAAATGCTGGAGGGATAGATTCCTGTCACAGAGACTCCCCATGCTTTGGGACAAAATTCCTAACTACATTAGGCAGAGCCCCTCACTAACACTCTTCAAGAGAAACCTTGATGAGTGGATGGGTAACAGAAAATATACCCCTGGGATCACTCCATTGGCTCTGCTTGACAGAGGCTCAGTTAATTAATCAATGGGGCGGCGAAAGCCGACACACTCTGGCTAGGCTTATAAATGCCCTCGGGCAGATAGCCTAGTACCTACCTATGAACCTATGAACCTATATCAGATGGTTCATAACAGAGCTAAAACAATTACACATCTGGATGCAGCATGTAATATACTCATGGCTGTAGGTTTGTATACTGAAAGATATAACAAGGTGGCAAGGATGTTACACTGGAAACTTTGCAAACATTACAACACAGAAGCAGCTGAGAGACATTGGAAACATGAACCACAAAAGTTTTGAACAATAAAAGCAGTGAACGATGTAGGAAGATTAATAACCACAAACAGAATGCTGCCAACCACAAGTGACGACCTGGAAATATGCAAGAGGTTTAGCAATCCGAAAAATGATTTATGTTAAATTCTGATGCTGCAAAGATGCCAACAAAATGCACACACATTTAAAACACGTTGTTTATTTGAAACAATGTAGTGCTTTCATTCCTCAACCAGAACTTCCTCAGAATCTGCACTTCCCCACATATCACTTCTTTTTATACAATTTACCTAGGGCACAGTATGTGTAAGTTGTTTTTTGGATGGTTAAACCTCTTGCCTACATCCAGGTCTTCACTTGTGGTTAGTGACATTCTGCTTGTGGTTAGTACTCTTCCTACACTGTCCACTGTTTGCATAGCTCAAATTATTCTTCATACAGCACCTGGGACCTGGTTTTGAAGACACCTGATGTAGCAGGAGGATTTTCATCCTTCTACATCAATGGACTTTAATAAATTAGTATTGGATGTCGAAACTGTGAAACACCAACTCACTATTCAGTCCATCTTCACAAACAAACCCCTATATGGAACTGTTACGGACTTGCGGTCAGCTGTAATTTTAACAGAACAAAGTGGTGAAACACATGAATCAATGAGCCAGGACTTATTTGATGGATTTATAAATGGAATGCAACAAACTTCACTTTGACAAAACAACAATCATTTTAATTGGTCATAACAAAGGCAGGGAATCTGCCACACAAGGTGCTTTTCACATTCCAAATATTAATTGCAATGAGGACCAAATGGATCTAGTTTTAACTCTGATTTTAGTTTCAGTAACAATAATCATTATAGAAGGGAACAAAATTAAAAGGGGAGAAGTGATGATTTTATAGCTGGGTCCTTGAAAAAGTTTATTTTTCTTTTTGAAAAGAAACTGCAAAAGAAAAAAAATCATGCAGGTGGATAATGCTTATTTAACAGAAGGTGTTAAATTGGGCATTGTGCCCAAAAGACTCAAATATACAATTCACTAGTGGACTTAATGAGAACAAATCTATTTTAAGCAATTTATTGATATGTTTAACCAGTTTGGGTTAGAACTTATTGAGTTAATAGTTATGCATAATATTGCAACCACTGAACAGCTTCTTAAGGAGGCTGAACATCTTAAGAATGTTATTGATCATGATGTATTGTTTAATGAATATAAAGGACTTTATAATAATTTTGTTTTTACAGTGATTGTAATTGTAAACAGAATGTGGTTAGAAAACAAAAGAAAATAGAAAGACACCGTAAAGATTATAAAAGTAATACTGCTTATCCGCATTTAACATTTAAGGTCTCCTCTCACAAATCTGCTTCCCATCAGTCACTGACAGAATATAGAAGCCAAAAAATGGCCAGTATTCCAACTGTGGTAAAATGAAACATAAACAGCTGCCAGTCCGAGTGGTTTCCTGACAGAATATATTAATGCTATATATCAGAATAATCCTCTTGAAACATACAATCTCAGATCAGAAGAGGATTTTCCAACACTCAGGAGATCCAAAAGGATTGCAGCATGCACCTCATATTTTCAGGACAAGGACATGAGCAGGAACCCCCAACCACTAGGTCAACACAGGCAGTGGAACAGGTAGGGGAAGGTGATGGGGAAAGGCACAATGAATGAGAGGAGGTCCCAAAATATAATTCCACAACATACTTGTGGAGCTGCAATGTCTTTGAGTGGGTATATTATTTATAATTACAGTCAGGTGACAATGTCCCCTGATCATTTTAAGCTTTTTTCAAGGGGGGTTACATTTATTCCAACAACTAAGTTTTAACATAGTTGCCTCACTGACCGAGTTGAAAACTTTTACGAGGAAATTGAATTTGGCAATGTATTTTAATAACACAAAAAAGGGACAAGATATGTACTCTAACAATGAGTTTAAGAAGCAAAACAATTTTACCCCATCAATGCATACAGCATTTTAGGCTTCTGAGAAAGCATGCACTAAAGATTATTATTACTTATTAAAAGATAATAAATATCACAGAGTTAATAAAATCACACCCAGAGAGCTCAATATCCTTAATTCTATTAAGAAAGAGAGAGCCATTAGGGTCAAGTAACCATAAAAAGGAGGTGAGACAGCCATTGTAAACTCATGGCAATACTCTGAAGCTATAAACAACATGCTATATGACAACCAAACCTATGTGACCATATCAAGAAATTAAATTAATATTGCCTATTTTAAAATAGATTTATTTTTGGATGAATTACTGTTGTAAGGCACAATTGTTTTCAGTATGCATACATATCTAACAAATAATAATAAAAAAACTATTATACATAGCTTTTGGCATACCAAAACTTCATAAAAGAACTGAGGACATAAAGTACAGACCAATGTTAGTAGCCTCTGGCTCCAAAACATAGCCCCTGACAGCATCTATTGACAAAAAATAAAAATAAAACCATGGTTTAAGGAAAAGTCCTATCTACTAAAAGACTCAGGGACTTTTTTAGCAGACTTTCACCTGATTTATGGTCTGAACATATTGTTTTTTAACCATTTATATGATAGACCCTTTGACATGTATACCTAATATGGAGGGTATTGAATTATTCTATAACAATCTTAATGGATGCTCCTTTCTTTCAAATATTGTGGTTGTGCTTCTAAAAGAGCTTATGATGATTGATATAGAAAATAAGTTTGTACACTTTGAGGAGGAGCTGTTTAAACAAATTAAAGGAGCAACCAGGGTTGCATTCTTTGCCTCCATGTTTGCAAATCTACTGTTATCCACATGGGGAAAACACCATGTTTTAGATCTAACTACTTTCAGTTCTGTAAATTATATTTAAGATACCTAGATGACATCTTCATTTTATGGGAAGTCACCAGTGATATCATAGGAGATTTTGTAGAACAACTTAACACTTTCACCTCATTTCTGAAATTTACATGGAACTTTAACAACAAAAGTAGGAATTATCTTGATACTTTAATTATTTTGGAAATTAATGGATTTAAATCCAAGATTTACAGAAAACCAACATATAGTAACTCCTGTCTTCACTATAATAGTTTCCATCCTAAAAGTCACAAAAGGAGTGTATTGAAGGGACAATACATTCACTTAGCTAGAATGAACTCAAACAAAAATGGTTGTGTGGAAGAGTTTACAGTTTTAGATAAAATTATTTTTAAACAACTTTTTATTAATTTTAAAACAAATATTGTACAAATTATTTAAGAGCAGTCATGGTGGTGCAGTGGTTAGCATTGCTGCCTCACAGCAAGAGGTTCTCCGGTTCGATTCTCATCTGGGGTGCCTTCTGTGTAGAGTCTGCATGTCCTCCCTTTGGTCGCGTGGGTTTCCTCCAGGTTCTTCGGTTTCCTCCCACATCCCAAAGACATGCAGTAGGTGGATTGGACACTCTAAATTGGACCTAGATGTGAGTCTGTGCATTTGTGTGCCTTCTGTGGAAGGTTGGGCGCCAGGCTGGCAACTCAACACCGTAAAACTCCACTGACAATCATGAGCAGACAGATGATCCGCTGTGACAACCCCTAACCAGGAAAAAGCCAGAAGAAGAAGATTGTACAAATTATTTAAAGATGAGTAGAACAAAACATAACTATTTATAGATAAAATGATTTTTACAGAGAGACTATCCAGTGGAGTTTATACATGCAATTAGAAATGAAGTAATATAAGAATGGGGCAATAGATATAAACCACTTCTAGGACAAGATTTATATAATGAGTTGAATCTAATGGAGACTAAGAAACAGGTCTCTGGTACTAAATATGACAATTATAAAAGATCTTTGATAATAGAATATAACAAAGTGGTTCCTAAGGTTAAAAAACATCATTACTAAGAACTGGTGTATTATTAGTTTTAACACTTTGTTGTTAAACATTCTGGATGCTTAACAACTTATTTGTATTTAAAACAGGACATAATTTAAAATAAATGTTTGAAAATCATAACATTCAGCTTACTGAATCAGGGCATGATAGAGATTCCACAAAATGTGGGTTTTCTAAGCTATGTCCCTATATTTGTATAAAGAAAGACTTCATCCTTAATAATGGATTGATAGTTTAGTTAATGGGAATTATGTAACATCAGGAACAGTGTATTAGGTATTATGTTCAGGATGCTACAGTTTTTTTACATAGGAAAGACCAAATATGCTTTAAATAAAAAAATATGAGCATCTTTACAATATTAAACAAAAATATGAATGATGCTTTATATAGACATTAATTAGTATACACGGGTTTATGCAATTATAAGTTTGGAATATTAGATAAAATACCTCCAGATCCAAAGGGTGGAGACTGACAAAATGTAATAGCATTCATAGAACTAAAATGGCAACTGAGTTTAAACTCAATGACTCCGCCTGGTTTGAATGACATGGTATTAATTCATTCAGTATCAAAAACTTAAAGCAAGATGTTTTTTAGTACCTTGTAAGGTAGAGTACAACATACTTTGATTTCTAGATCATTTATAAATGACATCATATATTATGCTGATTATTTATTTTTGGTAGTGTATATATATATATATATATATATATATATATATATATATATATATATAGTTATATTTATTTATAGGCATCAGGTATTAAATTATTAACAATCATATGTATAAATGAATGTTTTCAAAGTATCTAATATGATAGATTGTTGTTTTTTTAAAATATGCAGCCTTCAGCATTGTACTGCTCTTTTGCAAATGTTAACACATACTGTGCCCTTAAGTTAAATTGTATAAAAGGGTGTGATGTTTGGGATAGTGCAGAATCTAGAGAAGTTCTAGTTGGGGAATAAAAGCACTCATTTTTTTTTTTTTGAATAAACATGTTTTGTGCATTTTTTTTCAGCATCTTTTCAGCATCAGACTTTAATGTTAGTCATTTTTGGGATGGTTAAATCTTGCCTACTTCCAGGTCTTCACT
The DNA here is from genome assembly GCF_019279795.1 of Protopterus annectens. Classification (NCBI taxonomy): domain Eukaryota; kingdom Metazoa; phylum Chordata; order Ceratodontiformes; family Protopteridae; genus Protopterus; species Protopterus annectens. The sequence goes on along the minus strand of NC_056748.1, from coordinate 194,434,424 downwards.
TATGGTCAGCAGCATTCTGTTTGTAACCACGAAAGATTGTTGAAAAAATAAGTAATGATTATATGGGATCACCCAATTGCAGCAGCTAAGAAGGTAGAAGCAAACATATTAGATACTGTAGTTCAAGTGAAAAAAGATAGATATAACTTCATTTATTGAAATTCCTACACCCAGTGACCGCTGTGTCTTACAAACTGAAAGACATAAATTTGTAAAACATTAGGATTTGTAAATATAAACTAATGTAATGTGGAATAAGGACACATAGATCATTCTAGTTGCAGTAAGAACAACTGGATTAATAAAAAATAATCTTGAAACTAATCTAAATATGTTACTGATAAAAGTAACCTTATATAAACTACAAAAAGAAGTGATTCTGGGTATATTGTGGGTGCTAAGAAGAGCACTTGCATCAAATGTCTAAGAGTGAAGCAAAACTGATTTCATGAACTTTAATTATGTAATGACTTAGGAATGGGGTCCATTTACATCAAGGTATGTCAAAACCTAAGGATTTGGACAAATTAAACCACAGTAAAACAAATTAACTGCTACCTATTATGCACAACATTGCAGATGTTACTGGTTGCTTGAAAATCATTTTGAAGCCATGCAATAATTAAGCAATAACCCATGCCTGGGTGTGGGTAATGCTGGATTTACCACTGGTGTGGTCAAACAAAGACAACCGTGGGTAAATCCAGCATTACCCACACCCAGAAGTGGGTTATTGCTATTATACAATGACATTATTTAAGAAAAAAAAAAACTTACTTTTCTTAAATAATGGCATTATATAATACCTCCTTGCTGCCCTTCCACAGCTGTCCAGTATTCTGCGGCTAAAAGGAAAGAAATGAAGATCTCTGTTGCTTTTTTCTAAGATATCTCGCTATGTTAAACTCATTTAACATAGCAAGATAACAGCAACAGAGCTCTTCTGTACTCCATTGCTGTCCAATACAAAAAAAAAAGACTTATACTAATGGAAAACGTTCGGGCGACTGGACCTTTTTCCATTAATACAAGTCTGATTTACAACGGCCACGCTGACCAATCAGCATGCACGTTTTGGAATATTAATGGGAGGTCATTGTATAATTGTATATTTATAATAATATTAACAGAATGTTTTGCCTTACAGTCTGCCGCAGGGACCTTAAAGTGTGTTAAGCAGTACTTTCAGCAATACTTGAAGTTTTCATGGCTTGAAATATTGTGACTGTTGCGTATATTTTTAGTTAAGCAAAAATAGATAATTCTCAAATTTTTCAGATGGACAAAACAGCTGTTTCTAAAAACCTAGAAAAAATCTAAGGCTGAACTTTCTTGTATAGTAATATAACAACATGGTAAGGAATCTTAAAGTATGATTATAATGAAGAGTTTTACTGAGCAACGTTTATGTTTGCATTTCTTAAACTGCATTTACTTTTCACATTGTTTATAGTTGTTTGACATATGCTTTGTAACTAGATCTTTTAGATAAGGCTTGGGAATTTAAGATGATATGTTGGCTACTAGATATGTAATTTTTCATAGATCTATAATGCCTTGTGGAGTTGGAATTACCGTAAGCTGCAAATCATCAAAATACTTACATCAGCAAAAACAGAATCCTCTCCACAAGCACAAGACATAAGCACTGCCCTGGATTTGGCATGGAGAATAAATCCAACAGCATTGATTTTTTTGTTTGCATACACAGAAAGTGGTCACTAACCTGGGTCTTGTGAGAGCGAGTGGACAGTACTATTAGCACTCAGTTTGCAGTTTTAATTGAATTTGTTCAGTGAGAGTCATAGGTTCAATGAGTCTTGACATAATAAACTTACTGACTTCCATTTTTCATACCTATTTTGCATAAATACATTGAATGGATTGGTATGTAGCTACTTAATTGCACAAATCATATTAGTTCATGATTTACATGTAGTTTATTTCAGCCTCTAACTTTCTGAATTTGTTGAAGAAGTTGCTTATATATTTTTAGCAATCTTTTTATACTTCAGTGCCTCTTCTCCCTGTCATAATGTATGTTTTACATGATGTGTATAACTAATGATGATTTGGATACTAATTAGCTTTGAGTTTTCTAGTAGACAAGCAGTCAATAAGATCATAAAATACAAAGTCAACTAATTATGTTGAATTTCATGTAATTCAACAGAAATTAACACGTTTGTCTAGAAGGTCAGCACAGGCTAACCTGGGTATAATGTCCAGTTGCACATGCAGTTATCGAGATTAAGTTTGAATGCGGACAATTAACTGTATTTTTTTCTTTTGGGACATGCAGGGGAAGTTTATTCCACAGATGTAGAATGCATTGGACTAGGAACTTTGCAACAACAATATTAATTTATTGATGCAGGCTGAGATCTTTTGTATGAATACTTCAGAATCTACTAGTTCTGCATAAGACCAGGTGGCAGAGCAAGGCAGGGTTTTTCATGTTTCAAAAAGCATGGCAAACATCACCATAAAGGATATGGGAGGAGAAAGTGTACAAGGAGAGAGCTGTCAGGTTTTCTGGATAACTAAAGGAAGTGAGACCAGTGATCTTTTTTAATTAAGAATCTCTGGGGATTATAAGGTACAGTATTTTGCTTATGAATAAATATGCCAGAAGGAGCATTATATTGTGATGGGTCTTTTGAAGATAAGTACATGGGCAGAAAAAATATCTACCACAAGAGGAGACATTTTTGTAAATTACTTGCACCATATAGAAAGGTTTGTGAACTTCTGAGTAGTCACGATGGTCAAATGATAGTCAGTTATTGAAATAGGTGCCAAAGTTGCTGATGACAGTATTAATATGGAGGAAGACCTGCATTGTGGCATAGAGGGATAAAGTCCTAACTATATCCCAAGCAGCATGTGTTTGATTACTGGCTCAGACATTTGAGGAGCTTGCAGGGAGGAATGTCCATGCCTATCCCATGGGAGAGTGATTCTTCATGATGCTTTTTGAGGGGATGCGTGGCCTAAGAGGGAAGTAGCCCTCAGGCACTGTCAATGAGCACAAGAGAATGGGCAGTAAGACAAGAGTGTAGGTCATTAAAGAAACAATCCCTCCCCCAGTAGAAGAATTAGATTGCATGCCCCCCTCCATGTTCCAGGATGACCTTAGGCTCCATAATGGCCTGGGAACTGGAAGAAAGTTGGGGTGTGGAAGGAAGGATTGGCAGCCACAGCAATGGATGACATAACATTTAACATTATATTTAAGGAAGAAAACTTTTTTTTTATTTTATCAGATAGAGCTACATTGTATTTCCTAGTGCTTAGCTTTAGACCATTGTCAGTTAACCAAAAGTTGGCATAGTCAAATCCTTTCTGAAGGAGATGAGTATTAGAATCCGATTTGTAGTCATCAACAAGCTTAGATAACCACAACCATATAATATTAAATTGGAAATCAAATAAATAAGTACCAAAAATGAAGCATCCCAAATGCTTTGCTTCTGCAGAACATAGCTGATAACATGTTTTAAAGTCAAAGAAAGGTCCTAGAACTTTCCTTACACAGGCTGTGTCAGACAACCAATTAACCAGTCAATGGACAATTGTAGGAGTTTTGATTAAGTTTCGTAAACGTATCAATAACTTCTGCATGGGAAATTGTATCAAAGGATTTTTCAAGGTCAAGATAGATGCTGTGAATGGAGTCGCCATTGCCAATGGCTTCAATGACTCTCTGAAGAAGTTTACAATATTAAAGAGACAAGATCCCCTCTTGAAAAAGCCAATTAATTTGGGTCAAGGGACAATTGTTTAGTTGTGTCTGTACTAATGAGTTTGAATATGCTGCTCTCTATGGCCTTGGAAATAAGCCCAGTGAACTTATTGCTGATAATTGCTTGGATCAGTGTTATCTCTATGGCCTTGGAAATAAGCCCAGTGAACTTAATGCTGATAATTGCTTGGATCAGTGTTAAGGTTACCCATATGTAGTGCAAGTTAGTTAGTCAAATAGTTAAATGACAGTTGTTAATCAGGGGAGTGGGCTTCTCCATTTTGGCCACAGCATAAATATTACAATAGAATGAAGAGAGAAAGGAATGTTTCATTCCATAACAGTTATTAACATGCACAGTGTGTAGCAATATACAGAACTGTAAACAAGAGTCCCTTTTCTAGATGGAAAGGTATGATGACACAGAATGAAATGCAGAGTATATACATATGTACACTTTTGGAATTAAATAATGTCTAATAATTGCATGGAATGAAACCATGGAGATGCTGAGATTAAAAAGGTTGAAGTGAGATTTGACCATATTTATCACTAATAAATAGGCAGTCTATAACATCATCAAATGTCATGGAACTGCTTTGCTTTTGGTTTTTGAAAGGGCTATAAGAACTTGGTCTAAGGCAAGTTTAAGGAAGTTGGGAAAAAGGGAATATCTCTGTAGGTGGTCCTGGTAAAGTTAGAGCTAATGTTATGATCTAGTTCCTTTGGCTCCAGAAGAGATGTATTATTCTAGATCAGCTCAGAGCATAGTTGATTATTGCTTCTTTGTTTCATAACATATTTGCACACACAGGACACTGAGCCACATGATCTGTGCTATATAACATTAAGTATCCTGTTTTTTGCTTATTTCTGAGTTATTTGTATCAGTTTTATTGTCTGCATATACTTTTCTAGCTAGTTTCACTGTGTGTGAGGTATTAACTAGAAATTTTCTACAATTGTTAAGCATCTGGTTGGGTTTGTTTGTTCTGATTTTTGTTTCCCACCCTGCCTCCCTATTGGTATCCTGTTTTTATACTTGGTGGTTTTGCAGTTGCCTGCCCCTACTGTAAATTTGATCTGAGACACTCCTCCCAGTCTAGTGTCATTACCTCATTCTACCTAATCCAGGGAGAACATTTGAGAAGGCCAACCCACTTAGTTTCTGCTCCTACTTTCCCCTTTCCAGTTACAAAAAAAATGTTCTAAGCTTGTTTCCTGCCTTTCCTGTAAGTCGTCTAGTCCAGATACAGATTTGCTTTATCCAGGACTGTTTGTAAGCTTCTGAGCCCCCAAGCCTTTCTGTGTTGGAGGGAAGCCTTCTAGCTTAATTTTGTTTCTTAGAACTAGCCAGTTTTCTAGTTTCAGCACTCAAATCTGTTTCTTTGAGCTCAGCACTTGTTCAGAACCCACTGTAAGCACTAAATAAGCTACAAATTACTACAACACTAAACTTTCCTCGCTTGTCTAGGGGAAAACAGTTTTTAGTACTTAATAAATAAGCAGCTAACCAGGTATGTCTAAGGGTCAGCTCCAGGTGTTTTCCCTTGTCTACCTGATGAATCTGGGCATCTTGGGGCAATGCAGCAATTGCCTCATGTACACAGACAACTCTCTCCTCCTACCACCCAACACTACAACCTGTGAGAGATGCACTTGTATAGCCAAACTGGAAGCAAAGCTCTCTTCACCCAAGACTGGACTAGACAGTCAAGAGGAGAAGGTAAACACTTGCACCATACCACACTCATCACGTAGTCCCTCAAAACCTACACCACCAAAATGCATGGATAGAAATTACAAAACACACACCTACATTTGTGGAGGCTCTCATTAAAAATCTACCCAAGCAACAGGGACCTCCAAAGCAGAAACACATACAACCTCCACCCCCCAACACAATCCAAATGACACAAACTCAACCACAGCCCATAAGCCAAAACAAAGTACCAAACACTCTAGTCATAGGTGACTCTATAGTCAGGCACACTGATGTTCCACTCACCAGGCTAAACAAGGAGAAAGTTACTGTCAGATGCCTGAAAGGGTGGCAGGATCTGCCACATAGCACACACACTCAGGTCACACCATGACAAGTACAAATATGACTCTGTTCTTGTCCATGCTGGTGTGAATGGCCTGAGACATACCTCACTGGACTACATGAAAAGAGACATGGAGGAGCTCTCCGGTGTTGTAGCCCAGGCAGGTATGATCCTAGCCCTGAGTAGTATCCTGACATCACCCAGAATGATACCACAGTACAAGGACAAAATGATTTACTTCAACAATTGGCTAAGCTTCTGGTGTCATTCTAAAGGGATCCAGTATCCTGGAATGACATGCTCTACAAACCACGATACTTTGCCAGAGATGGCCTGCACCTGTCGCTCCTGGGATTCCGGATACTGGCTAAGGCCATTGCCACTCCTATAGTGCCTTTTCTAGGCAAGGTTCAAATGACAAATTTACCACCATTACAGGTACAAGCAAGCAAAATCTGAGGGTAATGCTACTTAATGCTAGGAGTCTAAACCTCAAAATGCACTCACTCGAGGCACTCCCTAAAATGGAGAACATCAACATCTGTGCAGTGACAGAGACCTGGTTCAAGGCTCCAGAGAACACTCCTGCATTACCAGGCTATAATTCATACCACACCTTTTGGCCACCTAACCTGGACCAAAACACTAAAGGTGGAGGCATATCCATATTTATTAAGGATATCCACACCTCTAGGCTTGTTACTCAGCATAATACATCTGAGATTATCCAAGTGCAACAAACTCTGGGCAAGTCTGCAATCCAAATTATAGCTTGCTACTGATCCCCCACCATGCCCCAAGATTCCCACTCCTCATTTCTTGATACACTGGAAAATATTAGGGTACAACCTAACACCCTAATAATGGGTGATTTCAACTACCCCACAATTAACTGGGAAAACTACTCATGTACCAACTCTTGTGCTCAACATTTTCTGGAATTCATAAATTCAAATGACTTGGATCAACTTATCCACACCTCCACCAGGGGCAGCAATATCCTAGACTTGGTCATTACCAACATGGGCAACTGGCGTTCCACACCAGAGGTCAATTCCTCGTTGGTCAGATCCTACCACAAACTAATCACCCTAGACATCCACATCCCACCCAAACCCCCCCCCCATTTGGGAAACCACTGTAAAAAATTCCTTTAAAGCCAACGTCACGCTTCTTAAGACAGAAGTGGCAAACTTCACGACACCCATGCTGATGGGCAATAGAGGTACGATTGCTGAATCCTATACAAATGCACTTTATAAGCACTTACACAAGTGCATGGATTGTGCAATCCCTAACAGAACCAAGATGCTATCCTCCAAAAAAGGAAGCCAATCTGGTGGTACCCTGCCATAAACAAACTCTACAACAGAAGAAAGAAACTGTTGCAAAAAAGAGTAAAATCCCATGAATGGAGGAACTCTGTGGTCAGCATCAGTAAGAAGCTGAGATCTCTCATAAAACCCTGCAATGCTAGTTATGAAAACAAATTCACCTCTGATTCTAAAGACAACCACAAAGCATTCTATAGCTATATCAAGAATCTCAATGGCAACACTCAAATCTGCTCTGAATTACAGCACAATGGCACTAAATATACAGAGCAAACTGATATTGTCAACATCCTGGCAGATAGGTTCAGTGCTAACTTTACCCTCTCTCAGCCCCTAAAGGGCCCATCTCTATACCGGAAGAATGCAAAGTTCCTGTAATCAAGGCTGCACAGGTAAAAAACAGACTCTCCAAAGCCAATAACACAGCATCCATGGGACCTGACAACATCCCAGTCTGCGTTCTACATGAACTACAGAACGAAATAGCACCCCACCTAAGTACCATGTTCAATCATGTTCAATCATAGCCTCACCTCAGGCTTTGTGCCTACTGAATGGTGCACAGCAACAGTTATCCCACCCCACAAAGGGGGAGCTACCACAGACCCCAGGAACTACCATCCCATTAGTCTGATGAACCTGATCTGCAAGGCTATGGAATGTATCATCATGGAACTTATAAACAATGACATTGGTAATCTCCAAACTCTGGACCCTGCCGAGTTCAGGTTTGTAAAAGGCAGATCATGTCTCCAAAACCTAAAAGTGGTCACCAAAGCCATAGATGAGGGTAAGGTGGTTCACACAGCCTATCTAGATCTCGCCAAGGCTTTGAACACCATCCCCTACTCTAGAATTATAGATAAACTCACTAAACTAGGTATAAATCCCTATGTCACAAGATGGGTTGCCAACTGGCTCACTGACAGAACCCACACTGTGAAAGTAGCAACTTCAGACCAGTGACAAGTGGAGTACCACAGGGTTCAGTCCTGGGTCCTCTCCTGTTTGGTATCTACTTCTCTGAAGAACAGGCTAACACAGGAGGTCTTTGGCCAACATAGTTCGCAGATGACTGCAAACTAGGAGCCATAATCAAAACTCCTAACAATGTGGACATCCTACAGAATGGCTTCACTGAGACAGATGCCTGGTGTCAAAGCCATGGCCTCAAGCTCAATGCCAAAAAGTGCATTGTTATCCCTTTTGGTAAAAACTATGTACCCATGAGCTACCACATAGGTGGTAGTCTACTTAACACTGAAAGTGTGATAAGAGACCTTAGGACACAGGTGAACAGTAGTCTCTCCTTTGATAATCACATTGCCACAATAAGGAAATCCTTCTACATGGCACACCTCATCACAAAAGGTTTGTCATCCAGGAAAAAAGAGGTCATTGTTCCCCTCTACTCATCACTCATTGGACCCTTTATAGAGTACAACGCCCCTTTTGGTATGTACCTCACAAGACATCTACAGCAACTGAAAAGGCTGCAGAAATACCTCACAAAGAGGATTACCAGCCTCAAACAGGTGCCCTACTCAGACCATTTAAAAAAAACTCCAGCTTTACTCTGCCACATATCGCCTACTCAGAGGTGATCTCTGCCTAACATACAAAGCTATGTCAAACCCAGAGCTGTTGGACATGCTCCACTTAAAGAAATCCCAGTCCCTATGAACTACATGCTCTAGGGACCTAAACCTTGTCACCACAATAAACAGAACATGCTGGAGGGATAGATTCCTGTCCCAGAGACTTCCCATACTCTGGAACAAACTACCTATCTATATCAAACAAAGCTCCTCATTAGCACTCTTCAAGAAAAATCTTGATGATTGGATGGGAGATAGGAAATTCACCCCGGGGATCACTTTTGTGGCTCTGCTTGACAGGGGCACAGAAAAATAATTTTCTTGAGTGGCAAAAGCCAGGATACCATTTGGCTAGGCTTATATAGGCCCTAGGACCAATAGCCTAGTACCTACCTATGCACCTATGAATATACAGTTATCTTTTCTGGAAATGGCTTACCTAAGTTCATAGTTGGATTTATAGTGTTTAATGGTACATTTAACTTTTCCTACCACATTACCACACTTTTTGAAGTTGGGGTGATTTATTTTATTAATTGTTTTTTTTTTTTCTTTTGTTAAATAGATAATGCAAGTATTCCGCCATAATGCTTCTTCTTAAGTTTCCAACAGATAGGGATGGACTTCTTACTGCAACTATTTTAGTACAAATAGAAAACTAGGTTGTAGGTGGCAGCTTTGGAGAAGAGTCAGCATGTGAAGGTTTACCACATAATTTATTTAGGTCATCTATGAATTGTAAAATTGTTTACTTTTTAAGAATTTCCTAAAGAATGGAATTTGCATTGAGGCTACCACTACTTTTAAATGAAAATATAATGAGATAGGTATTATTTGACTTCAGCAGAAAAGACATAGGGTGGGGTGAAAGAAAATGTGGCAACAATTCCGAGGATATTGTAGTCTGTATTGAGGAGATTGGGTCTTGTTCCTTCTTTTACCAGTCTACCTGTACCTGGTACTTTGAAACAGTTTAACAACTGTCCCATGCAAATGGACATTCCATTATATGCATATATAAATATATGTGGGAGGGCTACTTTTGTCGTACAGCACTTTTGTCAATGTCAGTTTAGCCGACACAGTTTGGTCAACTAAACATATGGCTGACACTTGTCGACAAAAATAGTAGATTGGATGATTTTTGGGGTTGGGAAATTTGCCTTTTCCCTGAGAATTGTGCAATCTCAGAGTTAGAATATATAACTAACAGGTGGTGAGGAGGTGCAGCCTCCCACATGGGTGGGGTGCAGGGAGCTTGCCCCTGCATAAAACAATGGTCTGGATTCAATAAAGTCTGCACAGTGTGCTCAGACCCTGTGTGCACTGTGGAGTGATGCACACACAATAGCGTACCATTTTGTATTCAGTAAGTGGCTCTACATGCCTTGTAGAGCCACGCAAACATGGTCAGCATTGTGAAATGCTAATTTCAGCATAAGCAGCTAAACTGTTTGCTAATCAACCAATCCAAGATGGAGCAGCTATTCAACAAGCTGTAACGCAATCTTGTAGACTCAGTGTAGGTTTTCCCCTGCAAATTCCAAAACCTTTTTGAATACAGCCACAGAATAGATAGAGAGAATGTTAGGGGCTGCATTTCCTCGTAGTCATGTGTACATGCAACAGGCCCAAGTCTATGCTGCTGCTGTTGCTAATAGACCTCAGCCAAGAAGGAGAAAAGTGTTTAGACCCCATTTAACATTTCATGTCCTGCATGATGTGGAAATTGTAGAGCACTACTGGGTGGGTAGAGATGTATTACAGAACATTTGCAAACTCTGTCAATTTCAACTGAGAGCAAGGGGAAATCGAGCAGAAACAATACTTGTGGAGATGAATGTATGTGTAGCATTTAGAATATTAGCTACAGGAACCCCCCAGAGTCCAACAGGGGACATGATGGGGGTGGCACAGGCATCAGCATCCAGAATCATATATCAGTTCATGAATGCTATGCTAGATTATGCCAGTGCATGCCAGTGACTACATACATTTTCCCCATAGACCTGAGGAAATAGCCACAACTACACAGGAGTTCTATCCTGCAGTACAATTCTTGGGTACCATAGACTGCATGCACATTGAAATCATAGCACAATCTGAGGAACAGGGAAGAGTGTATATAAACAGAAAGGGCTTCCACTCCATTAATGGCCAGGTCATGTGTAATGCTGAGGGATTCATCCTGAATGTGTGTGAGTTACCATGATTCACATATCTGAAACAACTCTCAGCTCTAGTAGAGATTTTCTATGAGAGATATCCCACAGGGCCATTTACTCGGGGATACAGGTTATGCGCACAAGCTGTGGCTGATGATGCCAATCAGAAATTCACACACATCAACCGACAAATGTTATAATGCAAACAAGAAATATCATAGAGCATGTGTTTGGGTTGCTGAAGTCATGATTCCATTGCCTAAATACATCAGGGGAAGCCCTGCTGTACAATCTCTGTGCTTGTGCTCATATTTTCACCATCTGTGCCAACATTCACAGTAATATTCTGAGAAAACAGCTTCAGCAAGAACACCAAGTGGAACTGGCACACGTCCCACCACCACTAGCAAGGTCACCATAGACACATGCAGGTGAGGAGTCAAAGGTGGAGCCATTAGTTGCTGTGGATGTAGGCAGACATAGGAAGTGTTGAACATGAAATAGGAAAATAAATGTTTAAGAATACAAATAAATGGCAGATCATTGCATACTGTTACTTGGTAATGTAACTAATTTCAAGGTGTGCCATTTAAGGTTATTGTGTTTGCACTATATCACTCACACCCAAACCAATGTTAGGTCCAAAACAAGCAATACCAATGAAGTACTGTATTTTTGCCACAAAAAATACCAGGATGACTACAAAATTGCAAAACTCTTGAAACCCATCTTTTGCAAACAGTACTTGGCTCCCACACCCTCAAAACAACAGGAAAATGATAGTTTGTACAATCCAAGGAATACTCCATAATTGACTTGTTATAAAAGCTTTCAACACAATTCTCACCAAATATGTACACATTTACAACACAAAAGTTGATTGTATATGAGTGCTATTCATCTTTCACTGTGCCCAGCACTCCCCTAGCAGTAACTATGGGCCATCTTAGAAGCATAACACTACTGTGTCATTGACAATATAGTACTTTACATTGAAATAAGATAGAAGACTGTAAGATAACCAGGCAAAAATGCCTATGCCAAGACTTGAAGTAAAAGAACTGCATACAGATAAAAGTTTCATTTTCTAATGTATCTATATATATATACATCTATATTTATTTATATCTACATACACACTCTCTCTCTCTCTCTCTCTCACTATATATATATATATATATATATATATATATATATATATATATATATATATATACATATGTTATGTTTACAAGATATTAACATATCTAGCGTGTACTTGAAGAAATGCAATAATATATCAATATCAGAATTCTTCTGTACAGATAAATCAAAAGGAATATCAATCTTCTGTGTTCTCCAGTTACACAAGTTTCCTAGCTACACAGTTACCTTCGTATAGTATAGCTTCAGACCTCTGAGTTTGGTGAAGATGCAAATGAGTGAGTCCCAAACTTTTGACCTTGTGAAGCAGATATACACATAGTGTAGGTAACACCTCAGTGATGCTAATGGATTGCAACTGTGAACGATTACTGGTAGGGAGAAGGAAGACACATAGCAATTCAGACTCCCTTACCTGCAGTGGGTGTGTCACCCAGGATACACTTACAAAGTGTGGAAGTAATTGTAGCAAGCTTTTAAATGGAAGTGAACAGCGCACATTTTTCAGTTTCTGTTCACCAATAGCCAAACTATCCTTTTAATGCAAACTGTATTGTACTGTCATGTAATATTTTCATACATTTTAAGGTCAATTATATAAAATGTCCAATAGACTGCATATCAGAGTACAGCACCGATAAGAATAAACACAATGCAAAGGCAAGACAAGACAGAGCTGCTCTAGTGCAAACAATACTCGTAAATGTTTGTGTAATCATTTATTGTGCTAAATATGAAAGCAACACATGCACAAACACATGAGATTGCACAAGTGTTATATGTCTTTATAATGCTGTGGTAGAAGTGGGACATGCTTGTATGTACAATGATTTGCACTAATTTACATTCCTGCTGCAAAGCTGTTTCTGTGGAAAAAAGAAATAAGAAACCCTTACTGTGTTTTGTAGGTTCATTAAACTGACACTTTAAATCCAGAGTTGTGTAAAAATCTGTAAGGTGTGTCAACACATAGTTTGTAATGTTTATGTTTTTTAAAAATAATAATATTTGCATAATGCACAGCTTAATGAAAATCACTTCCATGATAAAGACAGCATACATTAAGGCTGTGAATTAAGTGTGTGTGTAGCACATCTAGCAGATGTGATGAATCACAGAACACATAGTATATGTAGATCAAGGTTCAAGTGGCCCATTTATCTTTTAGTGATGAAAAGTAATATACACTTTTTACAATAATAAAGCATGTTGAGCATTGCTAATCTCATTTTTATGTTGCTTACCTCCACACAAACACATTTCAATGGCCTAGACAACAAGCAAACATTATCAAGTTCATAAAAGATATATTGTTACATCTTTTGCCTTTTGTCGCGCAGTAAGTGGGATTGGGAGGTGGTCAGCAAGCTTCCGCAGCACCTGCAAATCCAGAACACCTGTAAACAATAGGGAGACACTTCTCAATTTCATAAAATGATGTATTGTATCATGTGTAGTTTGCCACCCCGCAAACATGCTAAATGGTTTTGCACAGCTGTCAGCACACATATAGAGTAATGGATGTGATGTGAAAATATACAGCAGCTGCCTAGATATTTGTATGGCAGCAGATGTAAGTTAAGGATTCCAATGTAGGAGAGCCTATGTCCTAATTTGGCACACTCCACATTGTATTAATGCTTGTCCACTCACTTTTAAAAATGAAAGAACAATCTAAAGATAATTATAAATAAAAATAAATATGTATAGCACTGGATATCATATGAATTATATGTGTGATAGAGGGTATACTGACAATTATGTTTCTGTACTTAGAAGTATCTTTTCTGGCCAGGGATGGACTTCATACTTTAATGATAGTTATATACACATGAATTAATAAACCAGGACCATTTCAAGCTGCATACATGGTTAACTGCTATCATGTGTCTTTATAATTAATGAACATGTCTGACAAGCACTTTTTCTGTGTAAAGGATAAAAAAGGACGTCTTTGGAAAATTTGTTTTATCTATCATACATAGGTTTGAATCCCATGTTTTTTTTTTGTTTTGTTTTGTTTGTTTTTTATGCAATTTAAGCCTGCTAGGAACAAATCTATTGTAGTATGTATTATTTATTGTGTGATTTTTTGCTTGTCTTATTACCTTTTGCTAACTATTCTTTAACTAATGTGGAGCTTTTCTCCCCGGACCTCCACTGTAAATTAACCTCATCCACTTGGACTATCCTGGTCAACAGATGTAAAATAAAATAAAAATAAAAATAAAATGTTGTACAAATTACTTTTGTCAGTCTGTAAAGCCACACAATAAATGTTCCAGGTCATAAACTTTATACCTGCAATACATGTCTGCAAAGTTAAATCAACTAACAGGTAAAGCAGCATCCAAACCAAAAATCAATGCCAACTGTCACATTATCCTTCCTAGCTCATAAACTGCCTTCCTCTCTGTTTGGCAATGTTGCTCTCCACTTAACATCATGCAAACATGGTTGGCATTGTTGTTCAGGTTTATACACTAATCTTAAACACAATAACATGAATTGGTGGGAAAATACTTTAACTGTTGCTGTTTGACATCTACAGACATGGCAGGAGCTGGCATTGAAGCTGCTCAATCTAGGACTCAAAGATGGGTTGTATAGGAGTCCAGAATATTCATTGAGCTCCTTGTAAAGTACCACAGCTATAGGCTATTGCCGGGGAACTATACTGAGTCTCAATACAAATCAGAGGCTTGGAATAGTCTGGCCCAGACTGTCTGTAGTCCGACTGGCATACGGTGCACTGGATATCAATGAAGACACCACTACAATGACCTGCAAAAGAAGAAGCAGGCAAAACTCAACCAGTGGCTGGATTTGTTTTGGACTGCTGATATCTCATACTTGTGTCAGTACAGGTAAAGATACTTTTAAATTACATAGAAAGCTGTATAAAGCTAAGAGACATCTCATAGTTGTTTCAGTACAAATAAAGATACTTTTAAATTATATAGAAAGCTGGATAAAGCCAATACTGGTTAGCATTATGCTCTTCCCTTTTTCATCCCTTTGTCTTTTACAGACACGCAGGAGATTGCAGTGAATAGGAATGCCTATGCTGAGCATTTAGAAAGACTTAGAGATGTAAGGGGTATGTATGCAGAACAAAATAATATTATTTTATCAAAAAGTATTGCTCTTTCATACATTAGTAGTAAATCAAGCATGCTTACTTCAGTCTGTAGCTCAACCGACTATAAGAGTCAATTGTAATAGTTTATTCAAATGTTGTGGGTTCAATTCCCACAGGTAACAAATATATTGTAAAATAATAAAATATTACATATTTCACCAAAATTAGCATACTGTTGACTTATTCTGTATTTTTTAATGAAGCTTATGCACAGTATATGCATATTATAGAATGTCTTGGAACAATTATCAATCATAGTTTGTAGTTGTTAAAAAGTATAGTTTATGCAAAAATAAATGTATTATTTATATCATACTAATTTATTGTATGTGACATATGATGGTTTTTATTTATCTTTTTTTATCTCTCTTACCCCACCCCTTATCTCTCTTTTTTATTTTCATATGTGTGGTCACAATGTTCTGATGTCATCAGTTTCTGACAACTGTCAAAATGATTTGCAGCACAGGGAGGTAGGCCAACCAGTGTGTCTCATCCTGCTCCACCCCTCCAACAGCTGCCACACCGACACCCCTGCACTACCTGGGCCATCCACACCAGTTAGCATTACCCTGACAGCTGATGCAGTGGTACCCTCCAGGGTTGATTTTTTCAGCAGCCATAAGATTCCAGGCATGGTGCTTAAGATCATGGAAAGTACCAGTGGTGCACACCTCAGCCAGATGGAGACGTTGCTTGCCAGAATGCTGGGCAAAAGAACAACAGCAAGCTCCGGAGAGGGATGGTGATGACAGTTCTGAGGGTGAGAACTAGATTCTCATTGTCCCTGTGCTTGACGGGCATGGGCATCTGATGTCCCCTCCCTATCCCCAATCATACCATCCCTAACTTGATGTGTTCCTCACCATCCCTGTTTTTTGCCTTGTTGGTCTTGTTTGCCTGCATCCACTTCCTCACATACCCTACTTACCTGACCCTAACATACTTAAATCCCTTATCCAACATTCCTCTTTTACTAAAATAAAAACACAAAAATTGACACCTGCTCCCCAAAAAAGAAATATTGTGCTATACATAGCTCTCCACTTCACACCTGTCTTCTCAACACACTTGGTTTGGTAAAATTGGGTATACAACATTTCTGCACTGCTGTCACTCATCTTTATTGATGTGACAGTCCAAATTCATCCAATATTATATTTGTGTCCAGTTTACACTGCTGACAAAGTGAATAGCTATGGTTCTTTCCTAATTCTTTTGCACATTCCCATATTGCTTTCCCTTTGTTTCCCCCCCTGGTTGCCCCCCCCCCCATTTCACCACATTGCTATCTACCCCATTTTCACACCTTTAATCTGGTCAAAAACTCAACTCATATACCACACACTTAAATAATAAATCCCCAATGAAGGCCTTCACTTTTTGTCCTCTGCATTTATGCAGAATTTGGCATTGTGCACCAATGCCAAGTGACAGTGAATGTCACTTCACGTGGTGCTACTTAAACCTGCTACACTAAGGAAGCACACAGTTAAAGTACAATAAAGGCATTCATATAAATTAATTTAGACTGCTAAATGTATAAATATGCAAATCCATATGTGTCATGTTGACATAAATCAAATGTGTACAAAAGTTAACAAATTAATTGTTTAACTACAGCATGAATACATATGTAAAAAAATTAGATTGAGCTGGATTCAAACCCTGTATCATCTGTGCTTAAAATAAGAGCTTGCTGCTATTACACCTGCTGCAACAGAGACAGCTAAGCAGTAGGTGTTTTTCTTCCACTCAGTACTGTCCAAAGTGTTGACTGCTATGCCTCTCCACGTATTGTGTTTGCATGGAGGAAAGCAAACCAATATAACTCTTATAATTTTCTCAGTAAAGCTGAAGACCACATTTGTTCATCACTTAGCTATGCACAAACAGGGAAAGCTGTATAAATACTTTTTAATGTCCTAAAATTTATAACACAACATTTCTAATATGAATTGCTTATGAAAACCGTAGTATTTCTTAGTTATTTCTATCATAGGCAATATGGATAGGTACTTCTCAACATCAAGTAGTAATTTAATATGCATCTCACATGTGCAATCCGTTTGCCATTGATCATGTAAACCAGATACTCGACAGCCCACTATGGAAAGTGCAGATTACCATGTGTTACTTATGTTTATTGGTCAGTTAGTCTTCATCCCATTAAAATCCATGTAAACACACTTTTTACACACTGAACATATATTTACATTGAGGCATGTGTACCATGCTCCCATGCACTTGAAAATTGGTATGTCAATACTAGCTCCCAAATGTCAGCTACTCTACAGGAATTCAGATTGTCTTATACATGTATTAATATGGACAGCGATTTATCACAAATATGAACACTGTCTATGCACAGTTGCATCCATGCTGATCACAAAATGTGAGTGTCTGTATGTGACAATGAGTGTGTATTGTATACAACACACTGGGAAACAGCTGCATATGTCTCATTTGTCCTGCATGCATTTCTGTCAGCTTTTTGCATCTAGTTTGACAAGCTGTCTCTTAAAGTATACCTGCACATTGGAAGCACAACAGGAAATAGTACATCCACACTGCACACCACTCTCATAACAGGATATGTTACTCACATCATATAATGATGATGGCATCATCTACAAAGGCCACTATGACAAGACAAAAGAATACTTCAGGGGTGTTGCAGTCATTAACTACTGTGTTTTTAAGATGGGAATAAAATACTTACGTGTGTTAAATTACCACAGCAGCCACATGTCTCTATGTATGTGTAAGTGTGTCTGCATAGTCAGAGGGACATCAGTCTGTATGCTACTATCATTCGTACATGCTTACCCATGCATGTGTGTTTGTGTTCATCTGGTTCACATTCAAGAGACCATTTTTGAACAGCATGTCAGAAAAACACAAGCAACAGAATGAACCAGGCAATATCCAAGCCAGAGGCAATGAAGCACCAAGTCAATAATGTTATATGTAAAGTCATACACCGTAGCAAAAATATCCAATAGCAAAGCAGCAAAGCAGTAAGAGTCTTCAGGTAAAACAGTCCACAGGTTTATTAAAAACAGTAAGCGCTTTCGCAATAGAGCTTCATCAGACCAGATACAGGCAAAAAAGGGACTAACACAATATATACACATATCATAGAGACTCTATCCAATAAAAAACACTACAGGTGATTAATGAATTAGGAAATTGCATATAATCAATTAAGTAATTAAATTATTTGTTCATCTAAAACCAATAAAAATGTACCCAATTGCTAAAACAGGCACACAAGACAAGAACAGGTATATCCATAGAAAAAATGGCTATTGATGTAGATAAACTAGCTATAAACATATATACATTATAAATACTGTATATACTAGATGAAAACACACCTACTATCATAAAATAGGAAAAAGATGTGCAAATATCATATGTGCAAAAATCTCTAATACAAACATCATTTATAAAACCTCCTTTTCTTTAAAAGGGGTTTAATAGAGGCCCTTTCATTTAAACCTTTTCCTCTATCAGCATGAAGTATAACAATCCAACAAGTCTCTCTGTGCTCAGTGTGTGTCAAAATGTCACCTTCCCTAGCACTGTGAAAAATGACCTCAATAACTCTAAAGTTAAAAGTATGAGTATTACGCTGTTCCAAAACATGCTTCGAGAGTGCATTATGTAAAGAGCCTTTTCTGATATGATATGTATGCTCCCTCATTCTATCATGGAGCACTCTGTTGGTTTTTCCATCGTAAAATGGACTACAGGCTGTGCACTCTGCTAAGTAAACAACATGGGAGGTCATACAATTCGCATGTGCTTTAAAGGAAAACTCTTTACAAAGGGCTGGATGATAAAATATGTCAGATGTATTAATATGCGTACAGAAATTACAGGAGCCACATGGCATAGTATGCCCAATGGCAGAGGTCACATTCACAGAATATCTGTCAAAACACAAAAGCCTCTTTAAATTTTTATGATTCTTAAATCTGAACCTAGGTCTATTCCCCACAATCCTGCCAATTTTCTCATCAACTAGTAGAATGGACCAGTGCTGCAAAAAAAGGTCAGTAACCTGTTTGTGATCACTTGTATATAATAAAAGGATCTTAACACCATTCATGGTGTTATTATAACTTTTAACACAACCAGCCTCCATGGCAGGTCCAAAATATGGTCGAGCTGTAGTTGACCTCAAATCTATGACATCAGACCATTGTCTACTGATTTCACTGATAGCATACCCCCTGTCCAGCAGCTTTTTCTGTAAGCCTGCAATCTCTTGCTGAAAACCATCTAACGACGGATTTAACCTAGAGGCCCTCATGCCCTGTCCTTTGATTAAATTCCTAAAAATATAGCCAGAATGCATGCTGGACCTAAAAAGAAATGCATTTCTGTGGCATGTCTTGCAAAAAATGCCTGTATTAATTGTATGCTCATCTAATTTCTCAATAAACAGGTCCAAAAACTCAGTGCGAGTATAAGACCAATTATAAGTAAATTTAAGACAATCAATCAAATTATTCATATCATCAAAAAATTGTAATAATTCATCGGGTGATCCTCGCTATAACAAAAACAAGTCATCGACAAAACGTCGATAAAATAACACATGTTCCTTATAACCTGAAAGGGGAAATAACATGTTGATCTCCCAGTGAGCAAGAAACATATTGGAGTAGCTACTGGTACATGAAGTGCCCATAGCTATGTCATATTTCTGTAAATACATTTCCCCACAAAAAATAAAAACATTGTTTTCAAGGACAATCTCTAAAAGAAAACAAATCAGATCAATTTGTTTTGGCGAATAATCACTCTATAATGATAAATATTCATGTACATATTGCATGCCCAGTTCATTAGGAATCAAGGTAAATAATAACTGGACATCAAAAGTAACAAAAATAGCATCACTGACGTCAGAGACATCCTTAATACATTCATATAAATCTAGCAAAAACTGTTTTGAATCCCTCAAGACTGTGTGATTCAAGCTAATCACAGGCCTCAAAAACTTCTTAACGTACAGGGACAATGGTTCTGTAACCCACCCCCCTCCGGCCACAATGGGTCTCATGGGTGGGTTGGTAGGATGTTTGTAGATCTTGGGTAGGCCCTGTATTGATGGAATCAGGGGGTTAGTTACTTTCATAAAAGAGAATAACTCTTTAGTGATAAGGTGGGCAGAAAAAATATCCAAAATATCTCTACCCACAGATGAAATAACCCGATGCACATCCCCAATAGAGATCTTATCATAAAAACTGTCATCACTTAGCATAGAAATCATCGACTGATAATAAAAAGATTTATTCATGACAACTATAAGCCCACCTTTATCTGCTGAACGAATTACAATAGAACTATTATTTGTAACTGATTCAGAGCTAACCTCTCCGTATATGTAAGATTATGTCTAGAATGTTTCTTAGAGTAAACACGATTATCATAAAGCTGATAGATGTCTTCTTCAGTAAGTTTAAGATATGCTTCTACTAAGGGATGATTACTAGGAACAAAATTACTGGGCTTCTTCAAATTAGAATGGAGGCCAACCTCATTGCTAGGAACAGGTCCTGAATCAGACCCACCATACATCAGGCGTAACATAATGTTCCTGCAGAAGACTTTCAAGTCTAAAATTTTATCAGGCATTTTACTCTTACAAGAAGATATGAAGTTCAAGCCCTTACAGAGGACACTACGTTCCACTGAAGTCAGCTCATGTGCCGAAATATTAAAAATTAGTGATTCAGGGCCTTCCCCCACATTTTCTTCAAAGTTTGATTGGGGTGTTGTTCCCCTGACAATTCGCGCTTGTGACGTCCCCTGTATAAATGATGTTTGTATTAGAGATTTTTGCACATACTGCGGTGGTGGTGCTGCGGTAGCATTGTCGCCTCACAGTTAGACATTGCCCATTCTATTCTCAGTTAGAGCATCTTCTGTGTAGCGACATGTGTGAATGGGCGTTCCTTCATTGAAGGTCGTGCGTTAGGCCCAGCAAGCCAGTACGTAAAAATCTACTGCCAATCATTAGCGGACCGGAGTTCCACTGTGGCGACCCCTAACCGGGAAAAGCCGAAAGACACACAAAAACCTGTGGACTGTTTTAACTGAAGACTCTTACTGCTTTGTTGCTTTGCTATTGGATTTTTTGCTACAGTGTATGACTTTACATATAACATTACTGACTTGGTGCCTCATTGCCTCTGTCTTGGATATTGCCTGGTTCATTCCGTTGCCTGTGTTTTTATTTTATTTTTGCTCTTTATTCGGTTGCAACAGAAGATTTACCTCTCGGTTTGCTGGTTCCAGTTATTGTCACAGCATGTCAGAAACTCCAACTAGCATCTTCTTTTCATCAGCCACTGCTGATATCATCAACTATAAAGTGTTGCCTGAGACAATGGAAGGCACGTCTTTGCTGTGGTGCTTAGTAGGGTGCTCTGTAAATAGTTAGGGGTTCTAGTCTCACGGCGGTCAACTAGTTTGCATGTGCAATCAACAATCAGAATGGTAGCAATTTTATAACAGCATGTGAGGCCACAGCTATGTTAGACACTCCTAGTACATCTTCTTGTAACATTCTCTGATGATGTCATCCTCCATAAAGTGCACTCTGACCGTATTCAAGATAAACCTGTGCTGCGGCAGTAACATTAAGTACTGTGTTTTCAAGCTACTTTACCTAGGTATATAGGGTTGTAATCTGACAGCAGGCAACTTGAGTGTGTATACACCCAACTATTACTTTTGAGACAATTTTACACCGAGATATAACTACACATTCATGTCAGACACTCCTACCAACATGTTATTCTCAGCCTACAATAATGCTATCATACTACAGTGCAACATATGTGGTAGTGCTAGTGTTACACTGTTTGAAATTCAATTTCTATACCTACACAGGTGTCACGTTCAAATCAGGCCCAGTCTATTGCTCTGTGTGTGGCTGGTGGTATATTATGCTTATCGTATGATCTTTTGACTTGCTTTTCAATTTGCTACCACATAGGAGAACCTTTAACATAGCCCCATGCATCCACTATCCTCTTTTTTCCTCTGGCCACATTACATACTTCTTGTAGAGGAGTGGAGGATGTCCTTATGTCAAATATGCATACTCACATCATGAAGCAGAGAACTTCAACGAGCCTCTGCAAGCCATCTCCAGACCACTGTAGGTGTGATTGCTAATTCTGCCATGGCATGGCACACATGTCCTGTGGGGACTGTGGCAGTATGTAATGCAATCCAACAAATACACACATACCTACATAGTCCTATTATCTTTCATCATATAGATATAGGGAGTTTGTTTTAAATGGTATAGTAATGGCTATGATTTTACGTAATGTTAGCCGTTAGCTTAATAACATCCTATGACCATATGAACATTTAACATCAGTGTTGCTATCATTGACATGTGCTATGTTTAGGTATGGATGTACAGTATGGCTACAGGAGGGTATTGCAATCTGTGATGCGGCCATTTCATTACATGCTCCTTCTATAATAGCTGTAGTAGTATGCCTTCTGAGAACTGCTGACATGGTATGATAAACTTTTATGTATACTGCTGGCTTATTAAGAAATGTGTTGTTGTAGTGGTGCAAATCAACATTCTACACAGATCTCATTCGACCATCAGAGTGACACTTGCAGTACGGTGCAGGTATGCATGTGTCTACCTACCATCATTAAATGCTTTGTGATAGGTATCAGTATGCATTTATACTGATTTCATGGGCACATGCATCTTGTTTCATTCAGATGCTGTAATGCCGTGATATACACAGAACGTATCACATGTTTTGATCCAATTGTAGTCGTGTGGAATTCATTGTATGTGCAGGTGTATTGCTATTACCAAGGATTATTCAGGTGGTTAGCAGCACAATGTTGTGACTATCAACATTTATGTCAGGAAATGTTCTGCATGAACCACAAATAACTGATTTGTATACTGTCCTTATATGGCATCAGGCCACTCAAACACAGCTTACCCATGAAACACAGATAAGCATATGTTTGCAAGTGATGTAATTATGTGACAGTGGTACAGTTGCATGACTGTGTGAACAGTACAAGTGTGTGGCATGTGATGCATGACCAAGATTGTATTTGGAGGTGTTTTCACAAATCATTTATTTCAATAACTGTGGAAGGTTAAGGCGAGTATGCAATTAAGCACAGAGCTGTTTGTGGATGCCACCAGCCATACTCAACCAGAGAAAATAGACAATTTGCTAACTGTTTGCTCACATTTCACCACCCATTTGCCACTGGCCATCAGCCAAAGTATACATGCAAACATTACTCAATTTATCTTCATCGGAGGACAGCTCATCTGTGCACTCTCTGCAATTAATAACATAGCATGAATGGGCCCTGATAACATCCCAGATTGCCTATACCATGACTTAAAACCTGACGTAGAAGACTCAGTTGAACCCCTACTTCAACACAGCCTCCAGACAGCCTTTGTTGTTGTAGAAGGGTGTACAGCAACAGCCAGCCATCTGACCGGGGTACCAATCACCTGATGCATGGAGTTATAGACACATACTCCTGACTTTCCTCATCTGATCCCCATCCAATCACCAGCAAATGTATAAGGCTGGAACCCTTCCTGCTGATATAAGTGACCACTCACTCATTTTTATCATTAGGCATAAGACAGCTACTCCTAACCCAACCACATTTAGAACAATTAGAACCAATAAAAACTTTAATCCTGACTATTTCCAAACTGAACTTAGAGCATGTGATTGGTCACCCATAAAACACCTCCCTCTAGACGATGCAGTGAATTAGTTTAATTCAAAATTCTTAACAATACTAGACTATCATGCACCAAAACGTACTATCAGAACTAAGTCTAAGCCAGCCCCATAGCCAACTAAGGAAACCAGACATAAAATCCTACTTAGAAACAAATTCTGGGCTCTATGGAAATCTACTAAGCAACCCGCACACCAACTTAAATTTAAACAAATGAGAAATGATACTAAAAAGCCATTCTTTTGGACAAAAAAAAACTTTTACTGTCATCTCCAGCAAACAAACCAAAGGAATCCACAAAAGTTCTGGGCCAGCATTAACAAACTTCTTCACCCTGGTCACTCCACTACACCACCCCCTACAGCAGCTAATCCCAAAAATCCCAAACAAACAGCAAACGCCTTTAATAGCTTATTCACAGAAGCCAACCAAACACTGGTCAATCAAATAACAACTCAGGATTTTAGTCACCCAAATTCTGCAACAAATTCACTCCCTATATTCCACTGGCAACCAGTCCCAACTCACCTTATCTGTAATCTTCTACAAAAACTTAAGCCAGCAACCCCATCAGCCGACAAACTACCAGCAGAATATCTCCAAAAAGCTGCCAAAGCTATAGCCTATCCAATATCAATCCTGATAAATAGAACCTTAAAAGAAGGAAATATTCCTGCCATCTGGAAAATCTCCCACATCATCCCCCTACACAAAGGTGGCAATTCTAACGAATATTCCAACTACCGACCAGTAGCATTACTTTCACCTTTAGCTAAAATTATGGAAAGATGCATCCATAAACAACTACTAGATCACTTACTGCAAAACAATCTACTTGCAAATTGCCAACATGGCTTTAGACCATTTCATAGTACTACTACTGCTCTCCTATCCTTCTCTGATAGCATCAATCATAACAAAAATAACAACATCCTCTCCTCAGCACTCTTTATTGACCTTTCTAAAGCTTTTGATATGGTCAACCACCATTTACTTATAAATGTACTAATATCTCTTTCACTAGATTCACTGGTTATTCAATGGTTCCAATCGTACCTTAACAACCGACAACAAGCTGTGCTTTGGGACAATAACCTATCTTCACATCTCCCTGTTACACTTGGAGTCCCTCAGGGCTCAATACTTGGTCCCCTCCTATTCTCAATCTATATAAAAGACCTTCACCTAGCAATTACTCAAGCTACCGGTATTCAATATGCAGATGATTCTACAATCATCTGCTCAGCTAAATCCTCATCTGAACTACAGTCCTTAACCCAGAAAATGTTTACCATAGTAGAAAACTGGTTTTTACAATGATGCCTCCTCCTGAACCCCAAAAAAGACAAAACTATTGATCTTCACACCCACCCGCAAGTCCAGCCAAATAGACTTCTCAGTCCTATCCAATAACGGTACCATTATATCTCCAGACTTAACCACTATACTTCTAGGTATAACAATAGATAACAACCTTACCTATGAAACTCACATTAACAATACTAGAAAAACTGTAAATAGGAAACTGGGCTCCCTGTATAGGATAAAGCCATTTCTTACTCCACAAGCCAGGACTTCTATTGCCCATACCCATTTAATCTCCTCACTCCTCTATGCTTCATCCATATACACAAATCTGACTAAAAACAGCCTCAACAAACTGTCAAACTCTTATAATAACATAGCTAGATTTGCCACAGCCTCCTCTTTCAGAACCCACCACTGTCATAATCTGAAACAACTAGGCTGGCTTGAGCTACAAAACCAAATACATTATAACCAACTCACCATTGCCCATAAAACCCTCTTCCAACCAACTAAAATTCCAATACTGTCAAACCTTTTTACCCCATATAAAAACCTTAATACCTTACGCTAATCTAAAAAATTACTAGTATCCACAAGTATATCCAACAATATCTCTGGTGACTCTCTGTTCTCTAATGCTGTTGGAAAATACTGGAACCAACTTCCAAATGAACTGACATCCCTGTCCTCTTTATCACTATTTAAACAACAATTGAAACTTTACCTGAAAACACACTGGCTATACCCCTGTACAAACCCAGACTGATCTAAATGGCATGGCTATTATCATCACTGCTGACCCATTAACACACTGGTTATGCCCTGTACAAACCCAGACTGATCAAAAATGGCATTGCCATCATCATCACTGCTGACCCATTAACACACTGGCTATGTCCCTGTACAAACCCAGACTAATCTAAAATGGCATTGCTATCATCATCACTGCTGACCCATTAACACACTGGTTATGCCCTGTACAAACCCAGACTGATCAAAAATGGCATTGCTGTCATCATCACTGCTGACCCCGTATTTCTCAACCATTACTTTTACTTTCATGGACTAGTCCATATCTATATGTATAGCCTCCCTTTATATTCCCCCAGGTGATAAAATTTCTACACTTGAAGACATCCTGTCCTGGCTCTCCAATAACATCGGCAATGAAACTATAATCCTAGGAGACATGAATATCAATTGGGCCTCCATTCAGTCTCCCTCAAATCCACTTAACATTAACCTCTACAACTTCTCTCAGCTCATTAACTCTATAACCCGCCCCTCAAAAAAACCCTCCAGTGGCAGTATCCTAGACTGGATCTTAGTTTCTCACCCCCATTATTTCTCCAACAGTGGTACTCTTCCTGATCCTCTTAGTGACCACTTACCCACATTTACACACCGCCTCCCTTCACCTCTTCATCGTACCCATAATGTTATTACTACTCGTAACCTAAAAAACTTTAAACCTACAGCTTTTTCTAACTCTCTGAAAGCAATAAATTGGAATAGTCTAAAAACACTTCCTCTAGATAATGCAGTCACCCATTTCAACACTACGTTCTTAAACCTCCTAGACCATCACGCTCCACTAAGAACAAAAAGAATAAAAACCAAAACTGCCCCCTGGCTTACCAAAGCTACACTTACTACAATGCGACACAGAGACAAACTCTGGACACACTACCAGAAAAATAAGACCCCCCTCCTCTACAATGAATACAAAACACTCTGAAATAAAGTAAAAAAGATGATCACCACTGATCGACAAAATTACTTCTCCTTACTCCAAAACAACAATAAAACTAACCCTCAGAAATTCTGGAAAGGCATCTCCACTTTCCTAAATCCCAGTAAACCAGTCACCCCCACCTCAAACCCAAATGTTCTTGACATAGACCTGGCTACTCAATTTAACTCTTTCTTCATAGATTCTATTTCCAAATTAACCTCATCTTTCTCTAACATCTCCACTCCCTCCAAATTACCCCCACCCCCATCCACTCACCTTCCACCACCATCCAAATTACCCCCACCCTCATCCACTCACCTTCCACCACCATCCAAATTACCCCCACCCTCATCCACTCACATTCCACCACCACCCACTAGTTCACCCCCTCTCCCATCTTCTCATTCTGTACCCTCCACCTTCTATCCCACTCTCCCTCCCTCCTCATCACTCCCACCTCCAAATACCCACTCTTCCCACTCCTCACTTTTCTCTTTAAAACCCATACCCACCTCTACCATAAAAAGACTTCTTCTAAAACTGAAACCAGGTTCAAATGCTCCTGACAATATTCCTTCACAATTCCTCAGCATAGCTGCCGAAGCAATTGCCTACCCCATTAGTATTTTAATAAACCATTCTATCCAAGAAGGCACAGTCCCCCAAATTTGGAAAAAGGCCTTTATCATACCCTTACATAAAGGAGGCGATAATAACAATGTCAATAATTTTTGTCCCATAGCTATCCTGTCTCCCATCTCTAAACTCCTTGAAAAGTGTATCCAACTACAACTCCTACCTTACCTCATTGATAAGGACCTATTAACTCCCACACAACACGGTTTCAGACCAGGCCACAGTACTATGACTGCCCTCCTCTCCTTCCTGGAAACTGTAAACAAAGCCCGAGACTCTGGTCATATTGTTTCTACCCTTCTACTGGATCTCTCTAAGGCCTTTGATACTATCTCCCACAGTCTTCTTATAGCTAAACTCTCTAAGCTTAACCTATCTCTCTCTTCTCTGAACTGGTTCTCCAGCTACTTATCCAACAGATATCAAGCAGTAAAATGGAAAAAGGCCACCTCCTCATTCCTTAATACACCAACTGGTGTTCCACAAGGTTCCATATTAGGTCCCCTCCTCTTTAACATATTTATTAATGACTTTCGTAACTCTATCCCATTCTCTAACATCATCCAATATGCAGACGACTCAACTATTATTTGCTCTGCCACTTCTGTCCCTTTACTTCTAAAGCTAACTCAAGATGCTTTTTCAACCACTGAACAATGGATGAAAAATAATCATTTAGCACTCAACGTTTCTAAAACCAAATTAATGGTATTTACTCCCTCTAAAGTCAACCCTTTTAACAAAAACACATTTTGTATCACTAGTCATAACAACACAACTCTGGAACTGGTATCAGAGACAAAGCTACTTGGCGTGCTAACTGACAATCAGCTTAAATTTAATTCCCACATACAACTAAATATCAAAAAAACCCATCAAAAACTAGGTATGCTCTATCGACAAAACCATTATCTTACACCCACCACTAAACTCACCCTCTCTACATCCTTTCTCATACCCTCCCTTCTCTATGGAGCTCCACTCCTAACTAATCCACAATCCTCTCTGAAAACTCAACTCTCATGTTGTTACAACAAAATTGCCAAGTTCGCTACTAGCCATAAGTCCTCCACTCACCATTGTTCCTCTCTCCATAAACTAAACTGGCTAGAACTACCTAATCACCTTATCTATACCCAACTCACTTTAGCACACAAGCTCATTCTCAACCCCTCACTCTGTCCCTCCCTCTCCTCTGCCTTTAAAATGCATCTACCTGACAGAGTACTACAATCCAATAACCAAAATCTTCTAGAAATATACAAACCAGCTCGCCCCCCAGGCAAACACCTTCTATCCTTTAGTCTAGCATGACTCTGGAACTCCCTACCACCACACATTCGTGCTACCCCTACTTACTCTATCTTCAAAAAAACTCTTCACTCATACCTAGTATCCCAGTGGGAATGCTCCAGCTGCCACCCCACATAACTCACACTGCAAAATTTATTTTTCTCCCCTTTTTATCAACATTGCTCCTTCTAACTTCTCTTCAACTCATAAACTGTTGTTATTTACTTGCAAACTAGATATTATTCTAGTCTATACCTCTTACTTAAACTTTCTATATATTAATGTTCCTGTATATAACTTGTAATCATTCCTTAAAATTCTGCACTACCTGTTCATTTATCTAAAACCTATACTGTTTGCAATGTCTGTTCTTGTCTAATCCAATTGTATATTTTCAATCTATGTCATATTGTCATATTAATTGGTCTGCTCTATATTATAACACATGTAAACTTATTATCTACAAAATTTTTTAACCTTGATTGTTTATGGAGCTTTTCTCCCCAGGACTCCATTGAAAACGGGTTCACTTTGGCCCAATGGACTATCCTGGTAAACCAACTGCAAATAAATAAATAAATATCTGCTCCTTATTCTATCCTAAAAAAAAAAAAAAAAAAAAAAAAAAAAAAATCCTTGAGAATACAGTTTCTAGCAAATTTATTTAATGTTCTGTAATAATTTGTGTATCCAACAATTGAATGTTATGTAATAATCTGCAAATAACTTCTGTACGTGCATTATATATTAATCATTTTATGTTAATCTTTTTATGTGGAGCTTATGTCCCTGGGCCTCTACTGAAAATGGACATACATCCAGTTAGACTAGCCTGGTCAACAAATGTAAAATAAAATAAATAAATAAAATAAATAAAATCTGTGAGGCAGACCAACAAGTCATCATGGACCTTATCAAAAAGGACACAGGTAATTTCCTGACTGTGTACCAAACCCATGTTTGATTTATTAAGGCTATATTATGTCTGTTACATCTGTTTCATGTCTTCAAGAAAGTCATCAAGAGCATGCATGAGGAAAACACTATCGTTCTGTGTAACATGATCTGGCCAAGGCATTTGACACCAATCCACACTCAAGTATTACAGATAAATGGTCTAAAGTGGACATAAACACCTACATCACCAAGTGGGTAGAAAAATGGATCACATACACGACCCATAATGATGAAATGTGTGAAGTTACCTCTATCTAGAGTCAGGTGACCAGGTCCATACCTCAGGATTCTGTACTAGGCCCTTTCCTGTTCAATATTTAAGTCTCAGAAATCAAGCCTAACTTACACATCCTTTGTCTAACCAGCTTTGTGGACGACTGCAAATTGTGAACAATCACTGAATCCAATATTTGCATTAGTATAATGCAGACAGTATTAACACACACAAAGGGCTGTTGCCAGAGCCATGGAGATATAGAAGATGAACTACAATCAGAGGAGGATTAGTTCCTTTATGATAGCAAATAGACAAGCTAATTACAAACAGCACACCCCTTTGAGTAGACCAAGTGGTATGTGATCTGCATAACTTCCAGCAGCATGTGACCACAGTGGTGACTAATCCCTTGTATGTAGCACAACTCCTGAATATGTGCAGGACATCTACACCAAAGGGCATTATAGTCATATTGTCCGCAGCCCTCACACCAATTGAGTATAATGCACCCTTTCACATGTACCTTCCAATACATTTTCCAGGAATGATTTACTCAAGTGTGTCACTTTTGCCATATTCATCTTATCATCCATACCTGCGTATTGTTTTTGATGCATAACCATTAGGAGCTGATAGAGCAGTACTCTCTTGAAGGTGTTATATATGATGCAGGTGTTATGCATGTTCCTGTGATACACCCAGTAAATAAATAGCTCAATGACAACACTGAAGGCATGGCTTACATTCGTGCAAGTGTGGGCTGCGGAATATATATTCCACGCTGTAGTTCTTTCTTTTGTATTTTCATTTTACTTTTGAGTACGTTTTCGGAAACCTGTCAATTAGCCAGAATTGCTTGTAATTTAAACTACAGGTGTAACAGACTCCTTCTTAACACCTCTCAATGGTGTTAATTCCTGAGAAAGGTGCGCTTGATTCCCCTTTAGATTACGGACAAATCATGACAGTTGTACAAGTGTGTTCATGCAGAACACGTATAATAACTCACAATGACATATTTTATGTCAATGACAGAGTAATGGCGGATGTATAATAAGTCACAATCACATTTTTATGTCAATACAATTCTGATATGGTCCATGACTGCGCGTGCTTTTGTCTACTGTTGTCCATGTGCCTACTGCTATGTGTGCTGCTTGGTTGGGACTTATGCTGACATTACATTCATATTAAAGCAAATCATTTTGCACATCCTCACAATATGCACCTACCCACTATTGTATATACTGTCCTTGCTAAATGTCCTCTCCAGTAATCATGTCAGGGTACTTATTTTACAATCAATCATCTCCAGTGATATGTGACCTTGTGACAGTCACATAATATACAATAACTGTCTGATATGACTAAACCCACACAGGGGGTGTAAACAGCAGTACATAATGTATCATGTACATATGTGATTACTGTTCATGCTACAATTGTCTTGCCTTTGTTGTGTATGAACATTGACATGTCATTATTTTCTGTACACTACCATGTTTCCCTTGTCCTCCCCGTCTTCATTCCTACCATTCATGTGTGTGGCCATTTTTAATAGACACACACTTTCCCAGAATAATTATTGGTAATGCAGTCTATGTACCCTTCATATTCACCATCAAAACTTTATTTCAGTATGCTTAAAACAGGTATGCATAGTAAGCTGCACTGACTATACTTTTCTTTGATTTGTTAGAACTTTATGCATTTCCTTATATTAAGCCATGGTAGTCATTGTAGCTGTCGAAGCAATCATGCAGAACTAGTTTACCTGTAGGTAAGCATATCTGCATATCTGCAGGTGTTCATGCTGCTTTACATGGCTTCCTGGCTGGAGCACTGTTGCAGGAAACAACAAGGCAGTTGTATTCATGTAAGCATGATCTGTGCCATGCATATGTAATTAGCATTGCGGGTCATGGCACAGGCACATAAACTCTGTTTAGGCTTCTCACTAAGCTGGAGTTTATTGAATCCCAAGGAATGTTTTAATTTTAATTTTATTTTAAGGTTTTTGCATGCACTGAGATTGATGCTTGGCATATGCTTAGTAGCGTGTTGACATGCATATTGATCATTTGGTGTCGACGTTATTCAGTACAATATTAGAGCCATTTCATAAAGGCAAGTAAAAAAAAAAAAAAATATATATATATATATATATATATATATATATATATATATATATATATATATATATATATATCTAGAGTATACATTTATTTTTTATTTACTGGAGAGGTGGAGATATGCTCTAGAGAGAAAAGGAATGAAGGTCAGCAGGACTAAGACAGAATATATGTGTGTGAATGAGAGGAAGGATAGAGGAATGGTGAGGATGCAGGGAGTAGAGGTGGCGAAGGTGAATGAGTTTAAGTACTTGGGATCAACAGTTCAGAGTAATGGTGAGTGTGGAAGAAAGGTGAAGAAGAGAGTACAGGCAGGATGGAGTGGGTGGAGAAGAGTGTCAGGAGTAATTTGTGACAGACGAGTACCAGTAAGAGTGAAAGGGAAGGTCTACAAGAGGGTAGTGAGACCAGCTATGTTATACGGGTTGGAGATAGTGGCATTGACAAAAAGGCAGGAGTCAGAGCTTGACGTGGCAGAGTTGAAGATGTTAAGATTTGCACTGGGTGTGACAAGGATGGACAGGATTAGGAATAAGTATATTAGAGGGTCAGCCCAGGTTGGAAGGTTTGGAGACAAAGCCAGAGAGGCAAGATTACGTTGGTTTGGACATGTGCTGAGGAGGGATGCAGAGTATATTGGGAAAAAGATGTTAAGGATGAAGCTGCCAGGTAACAGGAAAGGAGGAAGGCCTAAGATAAGGTTTATGGATGTGGTGAGAGAGGATATGCAGGTGGTTGGTGTGACAGAGCAAGATGCAGAGGACAGGAGAAAATGGAAACAGTTGATCTGCTGTGGCGACCCCTAATGGGAGCAGCCGAAAGAAGAAGACGATTTATTTAGTGCATTTTTTTACCGGGAAAGTACACTGGGCCTGAGATGAGCCCATTTTCAGTGGAGGCCTGGGGAGAAATGCTCCACATTTAATTACATACAGAGAAATTATTACATAAACAGTATATAAGACAGTAGAAGAAAATTAACGTAAGATAATGCTGAAATAAAATAGCGTTGATAATGAAATTGTTTAAATTCGGTAACAACATTAAAGGATTGTTTACTATCATGATATGTTCGTTGTTATGAAAGGTTTAGCTGTATAAGTAAGAGTGACAGAATTAGGAAGCAGTTAGTTTAAGGGGTAAAGAAGGTGACGGAAGGCTTGGGATAGGGATAGCACAGGTTAAGTAAACAGCAAAGTGTAATAGGTAAGATTGAGAAATGGAGAAGATAGGTTAGTTATGGAGTGAATTGTAGTAAAGAAGGGTAGGATTCAGAGAGGGGTCAGGTTTTGAGGTTGTCAGTAGGGGTACAGGTGCATATCTAATGTGAGGAGAGATGGAGTTTAAGGGATTTTTTAAATGCTGTGGGATTAGGGATGGCCCTGAGTGAAGAAGGAAGAATATTCCATAGCTTGGTGATGGTAAAATAATACAGCATTTGGCCAGAAGAGAGCTTAGGTTTATCGATGTTTAATAGCATTTTGTTTTCTGATCTAAGGTGTCCAATAGGATGGTACATGGTCAGAATGTGGGAGAGAGATGAGCAGGCTGCTGGATGGTAGATAAGTTTATGAGCATTAGTAAGTTGTATGTATGTGAGGTGATGGGGAAATTCAAGCCAATTTAGCTGATCTAGTGCGGAACAGTGGTGGATGGAGAATTTAGCATTTGTAGCAAATCTGGCAATTTTGTTATAGCACGTGTTTAGTTTAGTTTTCAGAGAGGACTGAGTATTTGTAAGGATGAGGGCACCATATAAGAGAGTTGGAAGCAGAAATGATGAGGCTAGGGCCTTTTTAGCAGATAAGCTAAGAAAGTAGTTGTGCCTATAAAGGGCTCCTAGTTTTTGTTGTGCTTTTTTGATGTTATTATAGATATGAAGGTCAAAGGATAAGTTTTCATCAATGGTGACACCAAGA
The DNA here is from genome assembly GCF_019279795.1 of Protopterus annectens. Lineage (NCBI taxonomy): Eukaryota > Metazoa > Chordata > Ceratodontiformes > Protopteridae > Protopterus > Protopterus annectens. The sequence goes on along the minus strand of NC_056748.1, from coordinate 194,400,262 downwards.
AATTTGGTACTAGGAAAGACTTCTATAATAGTATTATTTTGGGAATGAATAGAGAATTCAGACATGTTGACCGGGCTGAATTTTTTTTTTGGGGGGGGGGTAAATATTAAGAGTTTAGTTTTACTTGCATTGAGGGAGAGATGGTTCTTAGACATTCAGGATTCAGTTGAGGTAAATGTCTTTTGAGTAAGTTGCTGTAGTACAGAGGGAGATTTAGAAGAGCAGATAATAGTAGAGTCATCTGCATATTGGATAACAGTACTATGGGTAAGAGTGGTGTGGAAGTCATTGATAAATATACTGAATAAAAGGAGACCTAGTATGGAACCCTGGGGTACACCTGTACTAGTACTGATAAAAGGGGTGGAAGAGTGCTGCCAAATAGTAGATTGTTGCCTATTACTGAGATAGTTGTGAAACCAGTGAAGAGTTGGGGGAGATATGCCAAGGTTGGAGAGTTTAGTTATCAGAGGAGAGTGGGAAATTGTGTTGAATGCTTTTGATAGATCTAGAAAGAGTGCTGAGACTATAGATCCAGCATCCCAAGCTTGGTTTACAGTGTCAAGGAAGGAAATGGGGACAATATAGGTGCTATGTCCTGGCCTAAAGCCATGTTGAGTGGAGGAAAGGAGTTGGTGCTTGGTCAGGTGACTAAGGAGCTGAGTGTGAATGCATTTCTCAAGTATTTTTGAGATGGGAGAAAGAATGGCAATAGGTCAGAAGTTAGAAGTATCACAATTGTTGCCACCTTTATGAAGTGGGAGAACATATGCCCTTTTCCAGGTATCGGGTATACATGATTCCTGAATGGACCTGTTGATGAGAATACTGATGGGATAAGCTATGCTGGAGGCTGATAGTTGTAAGAATTCTGCAGGTAGATTATCTGGAGCATTTGTGCATGGTTTAATTTTTTGAATAAGCTTTTGTATGGTTGAGGTGGGTACAGGAGAGAATGAGAAGGTGGGTGTTGTAGAAGATGGGGTATGCTGTGGTGTAGGGTTTAGGGGGTCTGTAGTGATGGGTGAGAAGGTGAAGGTGAGTTTAGCAATGCTGTCTATAAAATAGGAGTTAAAGAGTGATGCTAATTCAGAGGGAGTTTTTTTCTGGATTTAGACAAGGGTTATGGTTGGTTCCAGGATGAAGTAGGGTGTTGATTGCTCTCCAGAACATTTTGGGGTTTTGTTTATGTTGATCTTGGAGGGATTGGAAATAATATTTTTTGTTTTGTCCCTAACTTATGACAAGGTGGTTAAAAATCTGTCTTCAGTCCTCTGAAACAGAACACTAAGCAAAATAAAAAACTTGGTAGCACTATAACACATATACAGACACTATTCACTCCTGACTGTGGTTTACATACCTCCTGCATGAGCCAGCAAAATTGTAAACCTAAGCCTTCAAATCTACAAAGTCCACACCCAACCAACGGCAATGTTTTGGTCATTAGTGACTCTGCAGTTAGACACACACTGTGCACCATTACCAGGTTGGACAGGAATAAACTGACGGTAAATTGTCTTTTTGGAGCCAGGATCCATGATACAAAGAGGACCCATAGATCCCTTTATCAGAAGAAATATGAGTATGACATAATTAATCATGTGGTGGTCAATTATTTTAGGTCAACTACTAATCGGAACATACAGAAGGTTAATATGGATTTTGCCTATGTATGCTTTCATGGTCAGGGTGACAGAGGTCTTTTGCAGTACCTTGTCACTGTTAAAAACAATGTTGTAATTCGCAGATAAAATAATGGGTTTTAGGAACTGGATAATTAGATGGTGTCTTCTAGAGAAATTCAGCATCTGTCAACATGAGAGAGGACAGTCAACAAGATGGCTTGCACCTCGCTCAACCTGCTTTCTGCATACTGACTAATGCTTTTACTGACCTCATAGTGCCTTTTTTGACAGACTCCATCTATCAAACATTCCAGTTTAGTAAAGTCTAATTTGGATTACATAAGGTGAACTACTCAATGCTAGGCACCTACATGAAGGATACCTGAACTGATGACCTCCTTAACACTTGAACACATCTATATTTGTGCAATTACAGACACTTGGCTTCATTGCAATGACAGTATTCACACTATACCTGAATTCAACACCTGTCATGCCTTCGTACCCATTAGTAACTATGGGGGAATATCTGTATTTACCAGGGGCTCCGTTACCTCACATCAATTCACTCAAGATCTGTACGTGGAACTTTTAGTGGTCCAAGTTACACTAAATAAATGTAACTATAAAAAAGTTTCCATGTCTTCAGCTGACCATAATAATTCCTTAAATAATTTAGATAAATTTGCTATCTATCCGAACTGATTTCAGCTAGGTGATTTTAATTAGCCAGCAATCAGCTATGAAAACTATTCACCAGTAACAAACATGTCCTATTCTAGATTTTGATAATACCAACTCTGCTGAACAAATGTCAGTCTTCCCACTAGAGGCCTCAGTGTCATCAATGTTATCTTCACAAACATGGCTTCTTCTTTCAAGTTTTCCTATGTCTACTCCCTACCTAGTTAAATCTGACCAAAAATCCATGTTCTTTTACATTCGTACTGCTGATACCCTCATTGTAAATACAACTGTCTCTGGAAATTTCTGAAAAGCAAACCTACTAAAAGCAGACTGTCACCACATATTAATCATTGAAGGTGAAAAAAAATCAAAGTATTTGTTGGGACTGATATGGATTGTTGAATATGGGACATGGATTACACTAAACAGGCAGATTTGAATTCTACAATGTATATATAATAGCAGTGCTTGAAATATTTCTCTTCCAAAGATGAAATATGCTAAATTTTAACATTCAAAATAATTTCAAATGTATGACTCTACCAAATAACAGGAAGCAAGCTAAATTGTAACAACCAAAGTAATGGCCAAGGTGCAATGTTTACAAGCTCTAGTATTATAGTATTAAAGTAAAATGATAAAACTTCACCTACTGTAGTGTAAAAGGTCTAATGTAATAGTATAAGTGGGTTTGTAAAACTACAAGGAAAGCTAAATTTAACATGAACAGAACATAAGGAGCAGGTTACAAACAGTTTTTAAATGGTGTAAAATAAAATCGATTGCCAAGACTGCATCAGCTTCTAGTCTTAAAAAATAAATCAAAACAACAGAAAACTGCTACATAATCAATACTAATCATTATAGTACCTTTAACGGTAATGAGTTGTACTCATACTTTTATACGGTGCAGCATTAACGACAAAAAAATCCCCAGTACAGCCGTAGTTAAAATACCACAACAGAGGTAAAGAACAGTGTTTTATAGCTTCAGCAGAGGTAAAGATTACAAGTAGATCTCCAACAGAAGAGCAATCCTCTGCAATGATATAATTAGCATATAAATGCAGAAGGAAGATTTAAGTGTGATGTTTAATTAAAGTAGTTAGATAATGCAACTTAGTTTGCAGAACAACATGGACATATCCAGCAACTGAACAACAGAGCAAGATATCTAAAAAATTAGAAGTAATTTAAGCAGAACAAATTAGCAATGGGCACAAATGGGTATGCAACAGCTGATAAAATGTACTAACAAGATTTAAGCATAATTAATTAATCGGCAGATTAATTAATTAATTAATTAATTAATTAATGCATTTCACTTGGTGCAACACTAGGGAATGCATTCCGATACTTAAAGTGTAGTACAAGTAGACAGATAGGTGTAATCTGGCAAGATGCAAGCAATTTAGTCACAAAGGCGGCCATGGTGGTGCAGTGGTTAGCATTGTTGCCTCACAGCAAGAGGTTCGATCCACGGCTGGGGTGCCTTCTGTGCGGAGTCTGCATGTCCTCCCTGTGGTCGCGTGGGTTTCCTCCCGGTGCTCTGGTTTCCTCCCACATCCCAAAGACATGCAGTAGGTGGATTGGACACTCTAGATTGGCCTTAGGTATGAGTGCCTGTGTGTGTGCCTTCTGTGGAAGGTTGGGTGCCGGGCTGGCAACTCAACACTGTAAAACTCCACTGCCAATCATGAGCGGACAGGTGATCCGCTGTGGTGACCCCTAACCAGGAAAAGCCGAAAGAAGAAGAAGACCAATTTTGGTACAAAGCAATACAGTGGACTACATGAAATACAAACAGATGAAAATAGTGCACTAAAGTTAACTAATAGCAAGAAATTTAATTTCTTAAGTGAGAAATGCCATGAGATTCAGAAATGGTTACTGCAAGCAGTAAGCCCTACTATGACTGGCCAACCCTTCATGGTAACCCTTTTCAATTCAGAGACAAGCCCGCCACACTGATTTAACATGGTGGTTGAATCACTTAGTGGGCCATCCCAATGGCTATACAGATGGTTGTGGTAACACATCTAAAAGACTACAGTCACCCATTGAAGTGAATGGGAGACACAGCATTGCAGATAAAGGTAGTGAAGTTCAGTGAACAGGTAGTGTGTGTGTGTGTATAAGTGTTTTTATATTTGTGACAGGGTGTGTGTTTGTGTCTTCAGCAGTGTGAGTGAAATTGGATGTGTGTGCACGCGCGTGTGTGTGTGTGTGTGTGTGTGTGTGTGTGTGTGTGTGTGTGTGTGTGTGTGTGTATGTGTGTGTGTGTATGTGTTCCTGGCTGAATGGGTAAGTATGCCAATGAGTGCCTTCAAGTGATGGAGGGTGTGACTCATGCTGAGTGAATGTCTGTGTATGAGGACTATTGGTTATTGCTCTTCACAGGGTACAGTTGCGATTGCTGTATTCTGACCAAGGTATGTCGCATGTACAGATAAATCTTTATCTAGAGTGGTAGCCATTGTATTGAAGAAAGTTAAACATACAGTGTATTTGTTAAAAAATCCATAATGATTCTTCCAGTCATTTTGCATAACATAACTGTGAGACTGATTTGTATGTAATTTGTAGTGTCTGTGAAACGGCCACCCATATATGACTACAATAGCCAGCTAACAAGAGTTAGAGACATGATCAATTTCAAAAGCTCTATTACGAATGTATAACACGATGTATACAAGACTTTTCTGATTTGCACAAGTTAGGCTTGTTAGATTTCATCTGGTCTCTTAGAGCTGGTATTTTCTGACCTTACCAAGAGCAGAGGAGACCATTCCAAATATAATATCGAAGTCAAAGTCAAAGTAAACTTTATTGTCATTTAGGACTACACAAGTGCAGCCTAAATGAAATTCCGAGCATCAACTCACCAGAGAGTACATCGGAAGCAAGGATATCAAGAATAACGGTATAACACTTCACTTTAAAAAAGATATTCAGTACAAGACCCACAGAAGGATAAACAGCAAAAACACACAAGCCTCTCCAGACAGTCATAAGAAGAATACTGTACATAACAGAATGACAGTGTAGGATTGCACATATTAAGATTTCAATGTTGGGTGGAATCATGTTACAGACAGAAAGAGTAGATATGTTTTTTCCTTCGTGGCTTGGAATTTGCTTCATATCTGCATGCTGTTCTGTTATCTGTTTGTTGCTCTTGTATAGTGGCATACCATTTTGTTCTAGAACACCTCAGTTGTATTCCTTCACTTTTTTTTTTTTTTTTACTTTTAAATTTTTTTTTTTTGCTGATTGCTGAAGAAGGTTTCATTGTTGTCATTTATCTTGATGACAAGTTTTACTTCAAATGAAGCTTTGTTTCTTTTAATTGATTTATTAAGTTCCTTTTGAACCAGCTGATCTCAATCTTGATGCATTTGGATGGGTAAAGTTTGAAGGTATTGTGAACTCTTTTTGCTGCTTAATAATTTGTTGATTTTGTAACTCTACCCTTCTGGTTCATTTCCAAATTTTCTACTATATTTGTGACTCACAGAGATTAATTTATTACTGCTGTTGTTTAAAGTAATCTCAGTTGACTGCTAAAAAGAGATTGCCCAGAAAACCATAAATAATATTTCAGAAATCCTTAAAGATGGTAGAATTTTAATTTTAATTTCTTTTCATGTGTATAAGATGCATTGCTACCTGGTCTTTGTCTTTTCCTGGTTAGGGGTCACCACAGCGGATCACCAGTCCGCAGATTGATTGGCAGTGGTGTTTTATGGTGCTGGGCTGCCAGCCCAGTGCCAACCTTCACAGAAGGCACACACATACACACACGCACCTACCTGCATGTCTTTAAAACTCACTAGACTGCAGCAAGGACATGCAGTCTCTGCACAAAAGGTGCTCCAATTGAAAAACTAACCAGAGAACCTCTTGCTGTGAGGTGACAATGCTAACCGCTCCCCATTACTGCCTGGTGGTCAGAGTAAAAAAGGGAGTTGGGTGCTGTTTAACTTAATACAGCAGTCAAGGGTATTTATCAGGGGGTTGTTGCAGTTTTCTTTGCTTCCTGACATCATTATGTTGAAGTTCTGTCAGAATACAGAGAAGAATCACTTGATGTTTATGTAGTGTTCGAAATCTTAATTATTCTGACAGATGTCAGTTTTAGGTTTAATCTCTAATGACTGCCATTTCATAAAAAAGAAGACTCTATTTAGTGTATAATATTTTCATAATGAGGATTTAAGAATTTTGGAGGGTTTGTCATTAGCTCACTCAGAAAAATTATTACAAGAGCGAAATCTGTGTTACCAACTTGAGTCAAGTAGAACTGTAAGATGTTTTAAGTTTGCCTCATAATATTGTTCTGTTAGGGAGTAAACTTACAATTCACATTGATAATTCTGACTCTGAATACATTTCAGATGTCTTTAAATTCTTGGGTTGGTAAGTTAGTTTACTTCAGAAATGTGGAGTCCATGTTCTACCATGACTTTTGGATGAACACATGAACATTTGGAACTGTGAACTCTGTACTATATTATATAATATGAGATAATATTATATGATTTTCTGTTATAAAAGCAATAATGCCTTAGCGTGTTAACATTATAGTTAAATAATAGACCTCAGGCTCAGGTGTACTGTGAGGCCAAATATCCACAGATAAAGAGTCTTACCATCTCTGGAAGTTCGGTAATTTTCCCATAGTGTCCCTCTTCTAATGTATTTTGCAGTTTGAGAACAGTCTCTGTTCTTATTTTTTTTTTTTTTTATTTATTACTTTAAGATTTATGATTAATTTTGTTTAGTTCTTGGTATTTTTAGGAAAAAAATAGTATCCTTATTTGTCTATTTGTTCATATTACAGATCTGCATTAGTGTACTCATGTCTCTGTGCTTATGGGTATTTGTGACCGTGTAGCTGTCCGTGTGTTTGTGTGTGTGTGTGTGTGTGTGTGTGTGTGTGTCTGCACATGCATGCATGTATGCATGTGTGCATTTATGTGTATGTTTGTGTGAATTTATCTGTGAGAGGTGGAGGGGGGGCTTCTGCATTCATTTCTGAGGGTGTCTGTGCCTATAGCAAGTGTGGTCTTTTACCAAATTTGGTGAAGGTTTTCAGCTTGTAATTTATTACACAGAGCTATATTGACTTTGCTTCTATTTTAGTATCTTTACTTACAATCAGGGTTATGTGTGCTATAACACTTGTTTAAGAGTTAGTCTGTCAGTGAGGTTGTGATAATTTGTTGATCAGGTTTGAAGTGATAAAGGTAAAAACTGTCTGCAGCAATTCCTTTCAATATGCAATGGGACTGGGGGAAAACAAGTTAATGTGAGAATTTTCCTTCTGGATTTTTCTGATTTGTTTCCTCTGTGATTAGCTGTTACAGATTGGGTTATCCTGGGTGATGCTTACATTACGGTCAATTAGGAATCAGTATCTTTTGCAAAAAAAATAATTTGACTCGTGAAGGGATAATTTTGATCAGGAAGTTACCTCTGCTACCTCTATTTTTAGGCATAGTCTGGAATTCATTTTCCCAGTTGTGTCACCACAAGGGGCTTGAAGGTGAACAATATCATCTGGTAATCTGGTAGATCCACTCAGTTATTCATTTCTTGGTCAGCCAACCCAGGCTGGTTACCTCAAACATAGGATTTGTGCAATGCAGAAGCCTTGGTTCAATCACTCTCCGGGCACTGCAAATCCTTTCTTGCTTATTAAGGTTGAGTATTAAAATCCCAATGGCACAGATAAATTAGCAGGAGTTACATAATAAGGCATTGATGTCCTTGTTTGGCCATTTGGCTGCAGGCCATGTACAAGTGGTCCAACCAGTTCTACATGAGCCATGGTTTGATTTTAAACTTCAGCTAAGGTTGACTGTAGGCTGGATTGTGGTTGCAAGTGCTCCACTCTGGCTATGCACATGCTTGCCTTGGAGTACCACTGCTTTGTATACCCGATAAAGAGCTCCTGGAAGAGTATTTTTTTAGGCAGCTCTTGGCAGTCACAAATCTTCCCGCAGCATTTTTTTATGTGATGGGAAGTTGTGCTGTACTGCTTGTGTACCCACCTGGAAGAGAGTTCCAGTTGAGGAATGTGCTTTGGCTGCTTAATAGTTTGTCACCAAGGTTTCCTAGTTTAGATTTGTGGTCCTGCCTCATGTGTGGCTGTACTGCGGAATGGTCCGGGTGAGTTCAGACTATCTGCTAGCTGGTTTGACCTTTCCATTCTTTTCTTTTCAGACATAAAGAGGTCTAACGCAACAGGTCTCAGGTCGCCCAACACCCCATGTCGATCTGTTATTTCCTAATCCCCCACCCTGTCAGCCATTATTGCTTGTATAGCTGTGACTGACACTATCCTTTGATAATTCACACAATTTAGTAAAACCCTTACTGAAACTCTCTGACTGGACTGCATATTTATTTTTATTTCTTAACTGATTAGATGGATGGCTCTTAGCAAGCCTTCTTCACCAACACAAAAGTAGGCATGTTGTCACTAATATAATGCAGTTAACACTCTTTGTACAATTTACATAGCTGATTCAGAAGTAGAGAAACATTTCAATATTATCAGCACTGCTGAAATTGAATTAGTATTTGGCAGACCATTAAACAGTTATTCTGAAGAAAGGAAAGGAGTATTTAACAAGCTGTATTTCAGAAGTTACAATGAGGTAATTACTGTTTTGTAAATGCAAACATAAGAACTTTTACAATAAGTCATACATTGGTTGGTGTGTTGCATCAGAAATTGGATTGACCTGTGTCAGTGTACATTCAGATTGCTAAAGAGATGTTCTAGGATGGAGGTTTTAAACACAGGGTATTTTTTATTTCTTTGATAGAGAAATGCAAGATTCCAGACAACTCAGCATTTTGGAGTATTTCTCATGAATAACTAAGCCAAGTAATGTCAGAGTAGAATTTGGCCAGTGATGCCTGAAATCTTGATTATGTAGTTGGTAGTGTTATAACCCCCACCATAACTTCTGGCTATTCTGTTAGTTTTATGCCATGAGTAACATACTGTGTCTGACTGCATAACCCCTGGCTATTTTATGTGTTATTACTACTATGCCATGGTAGCACACTTTCCCCGGGATTCAGTAAACTTCTTTGCAGGAATAGCTTATTCCTGCATGGAAGGGACCATTCCTGAGCAGCACAGCAGCGCACCATGCATATTAATGAAGGCATGCTGCCATGCTGCAAAACTGACATGGTTCTGTGTATGACTGCAGGGGATGTGTCTGAGAGCAGTGCACTCACAATACACATGCCCCCTGCACACCAGAATTACCGTTAGGCAATTTAAAACGAGCGAGAATGCTTGTAACACCCCCAACCCATCATGATAAGAAATCTGGCCAAAGCCATAAGGGTCAATTGTCCCTACCAAGGCAAAAGTTGACAGAATAACACATTTAGCATAAGCACATAGTGCACACCTCCCAACCCATCAGAGTAAGGAATGTGGACAAAGCCATAAGGGACAATCATCCCACAAAGCAGAAAGTTGATAGAATAGCATGTTCAGCATTAGCATGGATATTCTGAAGGGTACAAATAAAAACACAACAGATACATTTTTTATACATGCAATAAAGTTTAAGCCTAGCTGCGCAGGTGTGCCCGTTGCTTAGCTACTCTTAGTCCAGCTTAAACAGCACAAGAAGTTAAATAGCAAGAGACATCCAACATAAGCAGTACTGCAATAGTGTAGTGGTTATAGTGTATGCTTTGCAAGCAGCCATTCTGGTTTGATCCCCAGTGTAACCATTTTGTATGTGAAAGCAGTACATAAACATATTTTTTTATAATTAGCTACTAAATAACATTTGTTAACCAAAGTATTGTAGTAGGTCCAGGTGTGAGGTGTCAGTTTAATAAAGTTGTGAAACCCCCATATAAATAAAAGTGCCCCATACAGTATAGTTACACATGAATAATTGTAATGAAAGCACATTGGGGGATGTCAGGGACAGTAAACAAATTTATAATATGTAATGAATGATGAATCAATCCCATACAGCAGATAGTCTGTAAAATAAAAAATAAGCACAGCTAAGCATTGCACAGCTCTGCTTACCAGGTGTACGCATTGTGTAAATATAACTGCTAAGCAATGAGTAGCCCAGCTAAATGGATTTATCCATTGGTAAGCAATGCTGAACCTGCCCCTTTAAGTACTGCCAACCATAGCTAAGCAGGTTTGACCGTAGCTTAGCTCAGCATATTCAAAACCATCCAATCATGGCAAAGGATAGGAAATCGGCTGTATTTAAACCCTGCAGGTGGGAATACAGCTCATAACTGGTTGCAGCTTCCCACTGTAGGCAGTATGGCAGGTGTTGGCAATGGCATGTGCTTCTGGGTGCAGTGCTAGGCCATACAGCAGTCCAAGGTCATGGTAGGACTCCTGGTAAATAACTATGATGAGAGACTGCTGCAAGGCCAGTGCCAGGGCTCCCAATATAAAGCAGAAGCCTGGGACTGTCTCGCCCTGTGATCTGACCAGTACCACTGGTATCCCTCGGACTGGTGAGCAGGTCTGGCACCACTCTGCCAACTTGAAGCGGAGGAAGACGGAGCTCTTGGAAAAGTGGGTCCAAGAAGAAAGGCAGAGGGGGGATGTCCCAGCAGTGTGTAAGTATTGATATCAATAACTGTTTACCAAAGTCCAGTCTGTGTATGTGATAGATAGGTATGGCTAAATATTTCTCTATTCCCTTTATAGCTGCACCTGAACGGGCTATGAATCAGGAAGCCCATGCCAGTAGGTTGCAAAGGCTGTGTTGTGAGGCTGGTGAGTAACAATCTCGCTTGTAGTAGTCATACCAAATAAATATAAAGTAGTAGAAAGTCACCTGGCAGTATAAAAACTGTGTAGGGGTTGTACTGAATAAACCAGACAATATGACAGTAAGTGTCCCATATAGGTGATATTTCAATAAAACTGTAACTGCCTGGCAATATAGTTTTAAATCCTGGACTGGTTTTGTATACTCTGGTATTGTATGTCATTTAGTGTTGTGGTCTCTGAATAGTAATGTTGTGTTAACCACTGTTACCCACACTGTGCTACATAAAAATATGTCTAGAAATGTCTGTATAAGTCTGTTGTAAGTACAAGGTCTGATTGTACAACCAAGAGAGACTTAGACAGAAAACACTGAAGGAACAGACAGCAGTTTCTAAATAGCTCACTCTGATGAAACACAAATTGTTTTATTTTTAGCACACACAGCCATGTTTCGAATCCTGGGAGTGGTAGTAAGCTTTATGCATAATCATACCTCTCAACTGTACAGATTTCCACAGAATGTCCAGATAATTAACTCATATTTTTGGTCTGTTCCTCTTTTTCCCTGGCAAATCACTGGGATGATCTCAGAACTGTAGTTACTAAATAATGACATACATTTGCGTTTCAGACTTCTGATTCTTCAGAAAGTGTATATTAAAACAAATCCTGTCACTCTAGAAACATTCTAAGTGATATGAGCAATATTCAAAATATTTCCTTATTTGTACACTTATGTTATCAAGCTTTGTCCAGAGTTTGAGCATGAAGTGACTGAGAGGTATGTGCATAATTTTAACAAGGAATCTGAGAATATGTGTATAAACCATCAGGTAGTGTTAGCAAAGACTCCCCTCACAAGTCTTTCAGAAAAGAAAACTGTAACTGCCTGGCAATAACGTTTTAAATCCTAGACTGGTTGTGTTTACTCCGGTATTGTATGGCCTGACATGTAGCATTCACCAAGATCTGATATCAGAATAGTACTGTTGTGTCAACCACTGTTTCTCAGACTGTGCTACATAAAAATATGTCTAGGAATGTCTGTATAAGACTGTTGTAATTACAAGGTCAGACTGTACAACCAAGAGAGACTTAGAAAGAAAACACTGAAGGAACAGACAGCGGTTTCTAAATAGCTCACTCTGATGAAACAGAAATTGTCGTATTTTTAGCAGACACACCCGTGGTTCAAATCCTGGGAGTGGTAGTAAGCTGTATGCATAATCATACCTCTTAAGTGTACAGACTTTCCCAGACTGTCCAGATATTTGGCTCATATTTTTGGCCTATCCCTCCTTTTTGCTGGCAAATCACAGGGATGATCTCAGGATTGTAGTCACCAAATAATGACATATATTTGAGTGTCAGTATTAAAACAAATACTGGTACTTTAGCAACTGTCAGACTTCAAACTCTTCAGAAAATGTATATTAAAACAAATCCTGGTACTTTAGCAGCTGTCTAAAAGTTTATAAGAGCAATATTCAAAATATGCCCCTATTTGTAACCCCATGTTGTCAAGCTTTGTCCAGATGTGCATGAAGAGATTGAGCGGTATGTGTATAATTTTAACTAGGAATCTGGGAATATGTGTAGAAATAGTCAGGTAGTGTTAGCAAACATTCCCTCCACAGGTCTAACAGGTAAGAGAAGTAGAATTTAGCTATAAGACAGTTGAAGTATACATTGTGTACAAACATACCACTGCCCAAACCAAGGCCATAGGGTATTGTATTAATACCTGTAGAGTAATGATTAGAACAATGATCATTAAAGTTGTGAGGACTGCAAGGATATTCAAGTTAATTGACATCTCTCTCCCCCCACCATCTCTGCAACAATAATCTAAACACACAAATCAATGGGTATGCTTACACCAAACCTACTTTTGGGACATATGTCCTATTGTTCAACAAACACTGAAATGTGTTTCTATTAATGTTTCATGTTGAAATACTATCATTGGTGGCCTGTTGCTATCAATGTAACCTGCATGCCGTTGTAATGGCTACTGTGGTTCCATATATGCATGTGTTCTGTTTGCTATGCAAGTGTTCCAAATCTGTTGTTTTGGGTTAATGGGAATATTTATGCATGCTGGTTTAACTAATCCTAGATTGTGTTCACTATTACTAACCCACATATGTTCTAAAATTGTAATACCATAGCACATTTGAAAAGGCTGGTCCCAGCGGACCTACCGCTCCCACCTCATCTGGCCATGGCACTGGGCCCCATCATATCTGGGACCCACCTTGGGACCTCCTCATCCACTGGCCATGCACCACCTTTAGGTGGAACAACCTCAGGGGATGGGGCTCATCCACCTGGGGAGTGGGTGAGGACAGAATCATGTTACCTGAAGCCAGGTCCGGGGTTTGTTGTGTAGCTAGCTCTGAAAAGACTTTGGAGATTTGCTACACCAGCTTGAGGGCCACATTGCACAATTAGAGGGTCAGCCTGTGCCTCTTGCTCAGCCTCCAGCACCTTCAGGGCCATGAAGGTGCAGTGGTGACTGCACATGGGTGGGGACCTCATCCCACTGTTTCCATTTAGGGGCTCATGGGCTTCCACTTTCCAAACACCCCTCCCCGTCCAAGGTGTTTACCCCCATATGTGTCATATACCGCCCCGTATGCTGTCTTGTCTATCATGTCTGTCTTCCTACCCAAATTACCTACCCAAATTTACCTACTATCCTTCCCCAACATCCCACTCTCACTGTAAAAAAAAGGCAATAAGTTCCCCAAAAAAAATTTCACCCCACACATAACTGTCCATTTCTCACGTGTCCACTGGACAAATGTAATCTGGTCTAACTGGCTTCGCAACACATTATTGTTGTCCTCAGCCCTCCCTTAGGGGTTTGAGTGCCCAAATCTACCTCCAAATTCAGTATATATGCACAGCTGTTGCTGTAGAAGAAATTGACAGCCATGGACCTTCCCTACACCCATCCTACACATTGCTAGCTACTTTCCCTATTGTCTTTCCCTCTTCATGCCCCCTTTTTCACCACTTTCCTATCACCCCTTTTTTCTTTTCTTTAAAAGAAATTAGCATGGGGTAAGCAAGAGTAAGCACTTTTAAGCAGTAGGAAGCGGAATTAAACCTGCTTGAATGGCGCTAAGCAATGCTTGCACAGATTAAGCACACTTTTCAGGCTAACTGTCTGAAAGTATGTATAATCGGAAGTTAGCATTGCTTACCACCACACAAACCCATGTAAACCCGCATACAACTGCTTAAAAGTGCCTTATTCACTCTGTATCCAACAGCCCTTGTTCTGCCCAGCAACAAAATAATCAGCCCTTGCAAGTCTTGATTCCAAGTCCCTGCACACCATAGCCACATTCATTTATCACTAAGCCATCTAAGCTGTAGACAGGTTTGATGCTTTCTCAAACATATCATTCAGAACAGTCATTCAAAAGTTGGGAAAATGTATTCCTATATGTATATGTGTATACATATATATATATATATATATATATATATATATATATATATATAAATATACACACACACACACACACACACACACACACACACACACACACACACATATGTATATATATATATATAGATATATATATATATATATATATATATATATATATATATATATATATATATATATATATATATACATATATATATATGGGACTACTTGATATGGTCAACAGTTCATATGGTCGAAACTCATCTGGTCGATGGCTCATTTGGTCGACAACCTCGAGAGACTTGAATCTCAGCACTGAAATAAATAGGACATGCTGAAGGGACAGATTCATAACCCAGAGGCTCCCTTCACTCTGGAATAAAATCCCAGTCCAGGTTAGGCAGAATCCCTCATTGACTCTCTTCAAGAGGAATCTTGATGAGTGGATGGGAGATCGTAGGTTTACCCCGGGTATCACTTCTGTGTCACTGTTAGACAGAGGCACAGTATACTAACCTCGAAAAAGGGCATAGCAAAATTGTTTTAAAATGGGTGGCGAAAGCCAAACACACTCTGGCTAGGCTTATAAATGCCCTAGGGCAGATAGCCTAGTATGAACCTATGAACCTATGAACCAGTATTCAAGGCACTTAACAGGGATTTGCCCATCACCTCAAAGTTGTGCGACCCTGGAATTTATATATATAGTTAAGGGGGTGTGGGGGGTGTGGGGGCGAAGCACCCCACCCATATTCATTTAAAATGTTTAGTTTTTGTATTTTCATGTTTTAAATGACTATTAAATGAATATTAGTTGGGGGCTTTGCCTGTAAATGGGTGTGGGTCCAAACTAGGGACCTCTAATAATTAATGCCCTGATCCCCTCCACCACAGCTAAACTGTTCTGCCTTGCAACAAAATAACCAGCCCTTGCAAGTCTTGAACCCAGGACTCTGCACACCATACCCACAGCAGGTTACCACTAAGCCATCTGAGCTGTAGATATGTCTGATGTCTTCTCAAACGTGTCATGCAACACAATCATTCAACAGTAGGGAAAATGTATTCTTATATATATATATATATATATATATATATATATATATATATATACATATATATATATGTGTGTGTGTGTGTGTGTGTGTATGTTTGTGTATGTATGTATATATATATATATATATATATATATATATATATATATATATATATATATATATATATATACCTTCCCTACACCCATCCTGCACATCCCTAGCTACTTTCCCTTTTGTCCCTTTTCACGCCCCCTTTTTTACCACTTTCCTATCACCCCTTTTTTCTTTTCTTTAAAAGAAATTAGCATGGGGGTAAGCAGGAGTAATCACTTTTAAGCAGTAGGAAGCAGGATTAAGCCTGCTTGCATGGTGCTAAGCAATGCTTGCACAGATTAAGCACTTTTAAGGCTGTCTGTAAGTATATTTATCCAGAAGTTAGCATTGCTTAGCGCTGCGCAAACCTGCTTACAACTGCTTAAAAGTGCCTTATTTATTCTGAATCCAACAGCCCTTGTTCTGCCCAGTAACAAAATAATCAGCTCTTGTAGGACTTGAACCCAGTACCCTGGACAACATAGCCGCAGCAAGTTATTACTAAGCCATCTGAGCTGTAGACATGTTTAATGTTTTCTCAAACATATCATGCAGCACAGTCATTCAACAGTAGGGAAAATGTATTCATATGCAAAATGTGGCCTGCTACACATCACCCTCCATGACCCAGGACCACCACTCCACCTTTCTGGAGACACTGGAAAATATGAAGGTCCTACCAATCACCCTGATATTGGGCGATTTCAATTACCTTACAATTCACTGGGAATACTACTCGAGTACAAATTCCCAGGCCCAGCGCTTCCTGAAATTCATCAACTCAAACACCCTGGATCAGCTGGTAAACTCCCCTACCAGAGGTGAAAACATATTGGACCTGGTCATCACAAACATGGGCGACATGTGTTCCACACCGGAGGTCAACCCGTCACTGGTTAGACCAGACCATAAACTAATCACTACGGATGTCCACACCACATTACGACCCTCAACTAAGGAAACCACAGTAAAGAACTTTTCTAAAGCAAACTTCTCCTTATTTAAGACAGAGGAGGTAAGTTTCACAGCCCCTACGCTAAACGATAATGCTGCCCAATATGCAGAAACCTTTACAAATGCACTCTATGAGCACCTACAGGGATGCACGGATTGTGCCATCCCTAGCAAAACCAAGACTCACTCCTCTAAGAGAAGGAAACCAGTTTGGTGGACCCCTGCAATAAACAGGCTATACAATAGAAGGACGAAACTAGTTCAGAAAAAAAGCAAATCCAGAGAAGGAAAGACATCCCTGATCAGTATCAGTAAGAAACTGAAGTCCCTCATGAAATCATCCAAGGCTAACTTCGAAAGAAAAATAGCCAAGGATTCAAAAGATAGCCACAAAGCCTTCTTTAGCTATGTTAAGAATCTAAGTGGCAACTCGCAGATATGCACTGAACTAGTACAAAATAGCACAAAATATACTGAACCTACTGATATTGCCAACATCCTGGCAAATAGATTCAGTGCAAACTTCACCCCCCTCTCACCTCCAAAAGGGCCAACAACAATACTGGAAAAGTGTAATTTCCCAAAAATCACAGACGCACAGGTGTAAACAGCCATTTCAAAAGCCAAAAACACAGCATCAGTGGGACCAGATGGTGTCCCAGGCTGTGTCTTGCACGAACTACAGAACGAACTAACCCCCCCACCTAAACACACTGTTCAACCTCAGCTTATCCACAGGCTACATGCCCATAGAATGGTGCACAGCAATGGTTATTCCTCTCCACAAGGGATGGGCCACAACTGACCTGGTAACTATTGCTCCATACACCTGACTAGCCTGGTCTGCAAGGCTATGGAGTGCATCATCATGGAACTCATTAACAAAGACATTGGGAACCTCCAAATACCTGACCAGACCCAGTTTGGCTTTGTTAAGGGCAGATCATGCCTACTAAACCTGGATGACTTCTGCGAGACACTCACCAAGGCCATAGACAAGGGAAAGGTGGTTCACACAGCCTACCTTGACCTCACCAAGGCTTCTGACACCATTCTCCACTCGGATATTACAGAAAAGCTCACCAGCCTGAACATAAACCCCTACATCATGAGATGGGTTGCCAGCTGGCTTACAGACAGAACTCACACAGTAAGAATAGCGGGCTCCAGGATCTGACTCTGAACCAGTCACAACTGGTGTCCCACAAGGCTTGGTCCTGGGACCCCAACTGTTCGGCATATACTTCTCAAAAGTACAGGCAAACACAGGAGGACTATGACTAACCAAGTTCTCCAATGACTGTGAACTGGGAGCGATAACTGACTCTCCGACTGACACAGACATCCTCCAAAAGGGCCTTACTGAGACGAACACCTGGTGTCAAAGTCATGGCCTCAAGCTAAATGCCAAAAAATGCATAGTCATCCCATTTGGGAAAAACAAAACACCCACGAATTACCACATAGGTGGCAGCCCCCTTAATACAGAAGAGGTAATAAGAGATCTGGGGACCCAGGTAGATAGTAATCTCTCCTTTGACAATCATATTGCCAAAGTAGTTAGAAAATCCAAATATGTGGCCCATCTAATTACTAAAGGGTTTGCATCTAGAAATAAAGAGGATATAGTGCCCCTCTACTCATCACTCCTTAGACTCATCATAGAATACAATGCCCCATTTGGGATGTACCTCACAAGACACTTCCAACAGCTGGAAAGATAACAAAAGTACCTCACTAAGAGGATTACTGGTCTCAAACATATGTCCTATGCAGCCCGACTGAAAAAACTCCGGCTGTACTCAGTGGCATATTGCTTACTCAGAGGTGATCTCTGCCTGACTTACAAAGTCATGTCCAACTCAGAATTGATGGACATGCTCCACCTAAAGAAAACCAAGTCACTGCAAGCCAAACGCTATAGTGAGCTAAACCTCGCCACAACAATAAATAGAACATACTGGAGGGATAGAGTCCTGACAGAGACTCCCCATGCTTTGGAACAAAATTCAAAATTACATCAGGCAGAGCCCCTCACTAACACTCTTCAAGAGAAACCTTGACGAGTGGATGGGTAACAGAAAATACACCCCTGGGATCACTTAATTGGCTCTGCTTGACAGTGGATCAGTTAATTAATCAATGGGGTGGCGAAAGCAGATATACTCTGGCTAGGCTTATAAATGCCCTCGGGCAGACAGCCTAGTACCTACCTATGAACCTATATGTATATGTGTATATATATATATATATATATATATATATATATATATCTCCATAGATAGATATATATATATATATATATATATATATATATATATATATATTTATATATACATACATATATATATATATATATATATATATATCTTTCTTTCTCTCTCTCTCTCTATCTCTGTATATATGTGTATGTGTGTGTATATATATATATATATATATATATATATATATATATATATATATATATATATATATATATATATATATATATATATATATATATATATATATATATATATATATATATATATATATATATATATATATATATATATATATATATATATATATATATATATATATATATATATATATATATGTATAGTGCATTCGGACATTGAATCCATACTTTGAACCTCTTATTGCAACAAACGTGACCAAAGGCTGTGTAAATGGGGGTAGAGGGGCCCAAATTAGAGACCTCCTGTAAGTATTGCCCTTATCACATCCTCCACAGCTGAACTGTTCTGTCTTGCAACAACATACTGAGGCCTGTCATGCCCTGGACCTCTGACCAAAGCAATGTACCATCTGAGCCCTACAAAATAGTGATGACATCCCAAATATATCAGTTAGTACTGTCATCCAACAGGAGGGAGAGGGGTCTGTAGAATCATTCAGGTAGTCTATATATACATGTGTATATGTATGTGGACAAATATATACACAATACATATATACATAGAGATATATACATCCACATTCATATCCATATATATGCATACACACACATATATAGAAAGGTTAATATATATATATATATATATATATATATATATATATATATATATATATATATATATATATAAATATATGACAGCTACAAAGACATGGCAATCAGAGGGTCATGCTGCTGCACACTGCAATTCTAAATCAGGAAACTCACTCACTGGAAGTATTCCTTAAAATGGAGAACAATGACATCTGTGCTGTAACAGAAACCTGGAAAAAGGCAGCAGGAAGCACCCCTGCATTACCATTGTATATGTAATTCCACAGCATTTGGCTCAGAATGTGAACCGAAGCTCCAAAGGTGGTGGTATTTCTATATTCATAAAGGATGCATACATCTCCTGAGTGCATTACAGATCCTGCAGGCTTAGCTGATATTGTGTAAGACAGTGGTCCAGGTGGTAGCCTGTGTTAGGTCCCTATACATTTCACATGACTCACACTCCATGTCCATAAACACTCTGGAGAATATTAGTGTCCAACCTAACACTCTCATACTGGTTGACTTCACCCACCCCACCATTAAGTGGGAAAGCTACTCTTGTACCAATGCACATACCCATCACATTGACCATGTCCTTCCTAACATGGGCGACTGTTGCTCTACACCAGTAGTCAACAACTTACATGTTATATCTGAGCACAAAGTAATCATGTTTGGAATTCCACAGCCATCCTACCCCCACTGCACAGGTAGCCACCATGAAAATCCTTTCCAAAGCTAACTATGGCCTCATAAAAGCAGAGGTGGCTAACCTCATGTTAGCCATGCAAATGGAGACTAGTTACATGACAGCTGAATCAAACAACAATGCACTATGAACATGTGCACAAATGCATGGATACCACCTTGCCCAATACAACCAGGACCCTCGCCTCCAAAAAAGAAAGGTGATCTGGTGGTCCCCTGCCATAAAGAAACTTTACAACAGAAGGAGGGAACTGATGAAAGAAGGTGAAGTCCCAAGACAGGAAATAAACCCTTACCAGCCTCAATGAATAGTTGAGATCACTCATGAAATACTACGCTAGATGTGAGAACAGACTTGGAACACATAGTAAGGACAACCACAAGGCCACATAGTTATGTAAAGAATCTCCATGGCAATACCAAGAATTGTTTTGAGCAACTAGATAATGTTACCTCCCAGACTGAGCCAACAAATAATGCCAATATACTGGCTGGCATCTTGAGTGCAAACAGTACCCCTCACCCCCCAAGAACCAATCCCAATACCAGTAAACAGCTAGCCACCCAGTATTACTGCAGCACAGGTTACAAAACCACTGTCCAATGCTAAGAATAAAGCCTCTATGGGACCTGAGAATGTCCCTGGCTGTGTTCTACATGAACTACAGAGTGACCTGGCACCTTACCTGTGTGCCCTGTTAAAGCACAGCCTCAACTCAGGCATGTTTCTACTGAAGTGTGCACTACCACAGTCACCCCTACCCACAAACAAGATGTAACTACAGACCTTGTGAAATACCCATCCCAACTACCTGACAAGTCTGTTATGTGAAGCTATGGAATGCATCATCATGCACCTAATAAACATGGGTATGGGAATCTGCAGACTCAGGATCCCACACAGTGTACCTTTGTGAAATGTAGGTCATACCTGCTCATTCAACCTGGTTAGCCTCTTGCCATCAGTCATCTGTACTCTGGATGAAGGCAAGGAGACACCTACAGCTTACATTGATCTTGCCAAAACCTTTTATAACATTCTGCACTCACTAGGCTCGACATCAACCCCTATATTACTTGGTGTGAACAGAGACACAAACACAGGGTTAGATTGGACATAGTGCTGCCATACATTGGGACAGTTGCAGATGTCACTGGGTTTGTTGTAACATCCTTTATGATGAATATGATGTCAGTAATACCAACAGAAGTGAGTATTTACAGACTGCATTCTCCAGAGTCCACAACTGATATACCAAGAACACCAAATGTCTGGTGAACACACAAAACATGACAGGTAGACATGTGGCCAGTCTATGGACAGTGTGCCAGTGGAGAGGTATGTCAGAGACATATCACTGTGAGTCATGATGTCACACATTAATGCATGTCCACACAAACCCTGCCAAGCTAGCGATCCACCATGTGTATACCAGCACTGATGACATAGAATCTGTTCACAAATCTGGGGATATGTCCCCCATGTTGGTTGGCTCTCTTCACATGTGCTGTCCTGTGATATATTGCCACCCACTGTATTTGAATCTGTAGGCTACCACTTCTGTGATGTCCTTCACACAGGCAAGGAAATGGGGCAAGGCCCACATTAAGGAATCTCCCATATGTCAGAACTAGCAACAGTGTCCAGGCCCACAGCACATTGCAATGTGGGTACCTACATAGTGGTATGGCCGTAGCAATACCTGATTTCTGCACATCTGTACAGAGGACATACAGAAAGTAGATAGACAACAGGATATGCATTAGGATGAATGTATTGAAAGATACACATCTGAAACTGAAAGGTATGGCATTACTACATGACAGCAGTCCCCAATGACATGTCCAAAGAACATAATAGTCTACAGTTAATATCAACATATCAGATCAATATCCAATAGGAGATACATATAAACATAAAGCTCAAAAATGTAGAACATGATACTCAGTACTCAGAGTCCAGCTTTGCATGCAGGGGTGTATATTTCCACTACTACAATCTGCAATCTAATCTTACTTGAAAAAGTACTGTTAAAAGTACTAACGTAATGATACCATATGTGTTAAACTATTTCTGTCAACCAGTGCACTGTAGCTGGTGTAACATGCAAGTGTGACTACATATAACTTGGGATACTACCCATGTATGAAACAAATTGAAACATAACAGTTTATGATACAACTCATGTATACCCAGGTGTCCCATACAGTATACCCACAGCCCTTGCTACTGTAATGACAGCACATAGAAGCATATTATATACAGGGAATTAAGTACTCTTATTAAAGATGCCATTACCCTGCTATTTTATAAGTCTGGAATCTGATCACTGGTAACCAAGGCTAAGCTATGCCAAGCAGGTGTAACCAATGCTTAAATGTAAATGCTAAGCAGATTTGTGCACTGGTAAGCGAAGCCTACATGGTGTAAATGCCTGTTCATTTAACTGTTCATTAGTACCGCTTACCATCAGGCAAACCTGCACAAACCCACTTAAAGCTGCTCAAAACTGCCTTAATCACTCTGTATCCAACAGTGCTTGTTCTGCAAGCAACAAAATAAAGAGCCCTTGCAGGTTTTGAACCCAGGACCTTGCAGACCATAGCCTATGCAATTTACCAGTAAGGCACTTCAGCTGTTTTGTTTGAGGATGTTGTCTCAAACATACCTTTCTTTACAGCCAGTTTACAACAGGGAAGAGACAGTGTGCAATTAGGAAGGATTGGTATCTATAAATATAAATATATATATATATATATATATATATATATATATATATATATATATATATATATATATATGAATAGAAACATACATAAACAGAGAGTGAGATATGTAGGCAGATCCATATATGTATACAACAATATATAGATATATTATGTGTGTGTGTGTGTGTGTGTGTGTGTGTGTGTGTGTGTGTGTGTATCTATATATATATATATATATATATATATATATATAGATCTACTTCATATGTTCAACACTTCAAAATGCCAAATTTTATATGTCCGAGACCATATGATCGACATTTGAAATGTCGAACATATGAAATACAAAAGTAAAAAACAAAAAACACTGCGGTTTTGGTGCTGCGGTAGCATTGTTGCCTCACAGTTAGACGTTGCCCATTCGATTCTCAGTTAGAGTGTCTTCTGTGTAGCGACATGCCTGAATGGGCATTCCTTTGTTGAAGGTTGCGTGTTAGGCCCGGCAAGCCAGTACGTAAAAATCTACTGCCAATCATTAGTGGACCGGAGTTCCACTGTGGTGACCCCTAACCAGGAAAATCCGAAAGACACAAACAAACAAACTTACCTAAACACTGCTAGCAGGGGGGGCAAGCCCTCCTGCACCCCCCATGGGGGGCTCTCCCCCCCCACTCCCCCCATAACTTAAATATACCAACTCCGAGATCGCTCTGCAGTGCAGGAATGGAAATCTTTCCATTCCACACTGTATAAAGATGCCAGTTCCGCATTGTCAGCATTTCAAATTTCGATCATATGATCTTAGCCATATGAAATTCATCATTTTGAAGTGTCGGCAATGTGAAGGGGATCCGTATATATATATATATATATATATATATATATATATGTATATATATATATATATATATATATATATATATATATATATATATATATATATATATATATATATATAAAGATAGATATGCATACATGCCCCAAAATAAACATATGCTGCTGATATGTTGATAGACCACACACAACTGGGGCAGCATGCATGCACATTTGGATACAAAAGCAGCCATGACACTCGGATCTGCCCCCCCCCCCACAGTCCAAATAAATGAGCGAACAGTACACTGATACAAAATCATGATAGGCCATACACAATGGCCAGACATACATCAATCTCTTAGCAAAACAAATAAAATGTCTGAACACAAAAAAAAATACAACTAGCCAGTAATTCACATATTTTTATTATACTCTGATGTCATGCCAAAGCCTTCAAGGAGTAAACATCACCAGAAATACATGCCTTAATCCCAAGAAGCAATTAACACCTAATTATATAACTGAATACACAGCCTCCAATTACACTCATCATTTAACCCCCTACAGGATAAAGTATCACAGTTAATATTAATACACTGAAGGCTGTATATAACAATTGTCCTTTTATGAATGTATCATCACACTCAGGAGCAGACATTTTCAGAAACTGTACCTTGAGACCCACTACTGTCGCCATCATGTGATTTATTCAGATGTACCGCTATAGAACTGACATATTTCTTATCAGTAATACATCTGATATGTTCGAACAGCCTAGTTTTAAAACATGTGTTACTATCCCCCACATAAAATATGTTACAAGGCCATCCAAGAGCATTCCCTATACACCTACCTCTGGAATGTACAGACTTCAACATGTTTCCCAGCCATTCCCCTGAGCAGGAATTACAGCAGTAAATAATGATAGACCAGTATACCTATCCACTTACTACTGTATGACATCTGGACAAAGCCTGACATAATTAGTGGACAGAAGCCCAGATACATGGCCATACATGAAATATTGCTGTTATACACTGATAAAGTTGCTGGTGTAACATAGCTTTTCTAAGGGATATAAAATCAGAAGAAAATGGATGTTACCATCTACATAATGCAATCACCAGAGTATGCTACTGATTTGCCAAGGACAACACCTGCCTGGGGAAAAGCCCTTACATAGGCTAACCTGTGGCCATTATGTGGATGGCCCTACAGTTGAGAGAAATGCAGAGACAGAACTTTGTCAAACTGAAAGCCACACAGATGTTGCATGTGCAGACACACCCTGTTAAACTAGCAGTATTCCCACTATAATACAGCAATACTCGCATTCTTCTACTAAGTCCTGAACCTTCTCCACCATTTAGTTGGCTTGTCTCCACAGGTCTTGTTGTAAGAGGTAGTAGCCCACACAACTCCAGGAAGTCTTTCTCACAAGTAAGGGAAAGGGCCAATGCCCACATGGAGTATTTATTCATAGGAGTATGTCGCCATGGCATTGGCTATTGGAAGAACTACACAGCTGCACTGCATGTAGTTAGCAAGTGGGGAATCCCAATAGGTGCACAGGCTATCACCTGGTCATGAACATCACCTACAAAGCCATGCTGCCACCTATTCAAACCATTTCTATCCCTGTAGTGCACAGAGAGAGAGGGAAATAACAAATGAGACATAAAGTGGAAAAGACAAGAAAGAAAAAAAGGTAAGTAGAACATGTAAACAAGTAATTGAATCTAGTACTTGGTCTGTAATAATGGAAAATATTGTTTGGAGGAATATATTTCCCAACATGACATGCTGTACTAATGTCCTACTAAACAACTGCTGTGGGCATAGCATCTGGCTTTCTCTGCAGTGAGAGATATCACAGACATACCTCTCAACTGCAAAGATCCTCACAGAATGTCCATGTTTTACCATCTTGTATTTTTGTCTGTTCCTCCTGAGATCTGTACTTTACTGGAAAATAGCTGAGTATTGAAATCATCAGGTAATGACAAACACTTGAGTTTGAGACTCCACATCCTTAGGAATATTCACTGTAATGCTAATGTGTCAGTCTATGAATGTCCTGTGTTTGCAGCAAGTATATTTAAAGTCTGTCTCTATTTATCCCCCCATCATTTTAGGCATCGTCCACATATGATGCTCTGAGAAGTTGTGAGGTGGGAACACAGCTCATGAGCCTGACCCACTTGTGAAAGAACAGCTCACATATGACAACTGCAGGAGTGTCTGTCAAACAGTTGTGACTGTGCCACTTCTAGGCCAGTTAAAGGGATGTTTTCCATATCCATGTTACCTGTGATTATGAGTATGACACATCTTTGCCTTGTAAAGCTAATACAGCTATAGAGGGCATGTGCATAGTAGAGTACTGTTGCAGACGTGTGTTGAACTGCATGTGATATATTGACTTAATAAACTAAACTGCACAGTGTTCTGCTGGACAATAAGCACATTTGTGACTGATATCTGTAGTCACATACACATATACCTGTGTTATGTCACCCAAACCATTGGCAGGTCTGTGAGCAATGGCACTGTAACATAATAGCTTACTTATGACTGTTGGACATCTTCCAGGTTATCACAGTGATGTCAAACCCTACTGTGCAAGCAATGTACTAATGTATGGTGCAACTATAGTAATGCAGTATCAATACTGATGTCCCCTTTGACACCCATTTATGTGTGCCATTGTCCAGACGTACTGCTGTAACAGGTTGAGAAGTATGATTGAGCACCAAGACTGTTAATACAGTGTGCCATACTTACATTCAATAGAAATGTATACCAGGTATCCCCTGAGCACATGTTCAGCTGGAAGGCACAGAACTAATCACATGGGTTTCAAGCTGCCAGGTAAATAGACTGTGCATGTTGCACATGTGTGTTATATATGTGTACAGCTACCGGTGGTTGCATTGCCCTGACACTGATGTGGTTACTGGAGTAGGCATGATTATCAGGTATTAATCAGAGAAGTGTCCACCTGTGTTATGATCCTCTGTCCATGCCTACCACTACCAGCTATAGCAACACCTATATACAGTGGATATCACAAGTGCACAGACTCCTGTTGGAATGGCAGGTTGTATGCTGTATAACAATCAGACCACAGAAGATCATTTCATAATGTTTCTCATCTTGAATGTGACCCCTAACATGTCCAATTCCATTGCAATACAATCAAAGGTGTTTCTAGGAAGGTAAACAACTATTGCCAAGTGAAGATGTGCCATGATGTTAGAGCCAGACCAAGACGGATGAATGCTGTAACCATCTCAAGAGGTGCATACACAAGTGTAAGGGTGTGCACACTCATTCAACTGGCTTATTGTACTGAGTATTATTTCCATATGTTTTTACAAACCAGATTATTATGTTTTCAATTGAATTGCACAGGCTATAGGTCACACTACAGGTGGGAATTGTTATGAAATGAGTTATTGTGGTGTCATGTTCCTATTGCACAAATATGAGGCAGTGTATCAGGCGTGTATAGACTTTATATCCACTGTAGCTACATGGACACAGCAGTACCTGACCTGTATATCCAGCCTCCACCAAGGTAGAGTAATCCCCTTTTGTGGACAGCAGCAATACATAAACCACATAATAGGTTGCTACATTGGGTGTACAGGGACACATAGGTACAGGCAAGAACTTTGAAGCAAGTCCACCTATATCTGAGCAAGCAGATAACTTCACAGGTGATGTCCTGTAAGGCTGACTATGACTATGCATTAGACATATCCACACCACCAAGGACAATTGCAACTGTGTTTCCACATATGTTGTAAGCCTCAGATGAAACCACACAATTCACCCTGTACTGGGGGTAAACAACACATCATACACACATCATACACACATGCCGTGGATATAGGCAACCTGCATCACATAGATTAGGTGGTAACATCGCCACTCTGTCCACCCCAGTCGTACATGGCGATATGCAAATCAACCACACTCCTCCCCACAGCAATGGTGATAATGCACATATTGCCTACTGATGGCAAAACCAGCATATTTCCATGGGGCATACTAACATCAGTGTCTGCCTCCTACATGAATTCAGGCATGTGCTCAGAGCTCCATCACACACCACAGTCAAACACAGACCTGCCACCATACACACACCATCCACATGGAAGATGACCACTGTCAACCCTCTACAGAGAAATGAATGGAGGATAGAGGATTATACAATCAAGTGTCCAACATTGGGCAGAATAAGATAGCTCTGGGACAGGCATGTAATGCAAGCTACTATAGCCATGATAGCTTGGAGGTTTCCGGGATAGTCTGGATTTTTTACAAGTAATATCCACTGTTGATGTGCATTTTGACAACCGTATAAGGTCCTTTGACCTTTTCCTGTTCATGTCTTCCAGGTAACATGCAGAGTGCTCACCTACCAGCATTCTCTGTTGGGGGAACAGACATAATCGAAACAGATATCATCACCCAATATGTGATTGGACATTATGCCCTGTCATGTGGATGGAGAGTAGAAGATGTGTGGCAGAGGATTGCCCTGTGGAACAGTGTGGTCCACAGGGTAAATGACGCCGGCCTACACAGCAAAACTTATGAGCATATGCAGCATCAGGCCACTGACCTCAAATGCCATGTCCATCAATGGGCTGCTGCTGTAGCAAGGGACCAGCTAGACATAGGTGGGGGCCCAGCCATGCAGCCCCCAATGACATCCATCAAGGAGCTCATCACCACACTTGGGCCACACACTGAACGCACAAGCCATGACGCTGAGAGAAGCATTGTGGATGTGGGTTACACACACACACTGGATGAGGAGCATGCAGGTAAGGGCCCAGTGGGGGATTAGTACACTAATGTATCAGACATACATGTATCTGCATTGTATCTACATGCATGTGTCAAGTCTGATTGCAGTTGTGGATGGTGTTTTCTAATGCACAGAGGTGCATATCTATGGTGAGGATAGGACATTGTGTATTATTGTGTTTAGCACTGCAGATATTCAGACATGCTATATCCATCCTGTACCAAGGTCACATGTGCATCTGCTGACAAAAACACCCTCTCACAACTACCTAGGACTCTCTGGTCTGCATATGGGACAGCAGCCTAAAGCTGGTGAGTATGACTTTGTTCTGTTGTTGACTGGCAATGCCCTAGGCATGTGAAGCGCATGCAATTTAGCATGCACACAACCATCAGTAATAGCTATATTGCTTTATGTAATAGCTATATTGCTTGCTTTTTATGTTCACTTGTGCTGGGGTTAACTGTACTGCATCACAGTGGTCACCACTGGAGCCTATCTGACATTAACTCAACATTCCTGTAGCATACTTCACAACTTGTCAGTGCCAAGACATCTGGACAGAGGCCAGCAAACTGTGCTGCAAAAACAGCCTAAGGTAAGTTCATGTGTGACACATTACTGGTATATAGTGGATATAAATTATGTACACACCCGTCTTAAGATGCAAGGTATAACCTGGTGCACTTGTCCATTCTGGGGCACTGTTGAAACTGCCTCATGTACACAGACAACCCTCCCCTCTAAACTCCAAACACTCAGACCAGTGAGGGTTACCCATATATCACCCAATGTGGACATAGCAGGTCAAGAGGATAAGATCAACACCTGTACCATGCCATGTGGAACACATAGCTCATAATGACACCCACTTTGACAGCTATGGCATACATTGAAAAAGCCACACACCCAACTTCCCAGAGGCACTCAATGGAAATTTACCCAAACAACACAAACCAGAAAGGCAAACACCCACTCAGATAGCGTGACATGGCACATGCCAAGGGACACATATTTAACCTACAGAGTGTGCCCCCATCCTAAGCTCCTAAGGCTAACCACCTTGCACAATACTGAGGCACACACATCCCACTCCATAAGTTGAATATGGAGCAGGTAACAGCCAAATATCTATCATATGCCAGCATATAACACATGACGCAGCCAGTCATATCACTCAACAACAACTACGTGTATCACTCCGTATCCATGTGGGTGTGAATGACTTGGGACACACCTCCTTGGATGACATCACAGGAGACATGGTTGAACTCTCTGATTATGTCATCCAGGCATGTGTGACAGCAGCCCTGGGCAGTATACTGCTGTCACCCAGAATGGTACTGCGATACTATGAACAGATGATTGACTGCAACATTAGCTCATGTGTTATCTGTCATTCTCAGGGGATCTAGAACCTCTCTGCTTGGGATGACATAAGTGACAGAGCCCAATGACTTGCCATGGATATCCTACATCTGTCACCACTGGGTTGCCAGGTACAGGCTAAGTGTCTTGCCACCCCTATGGTGCCTTATTATGCAGTATTCCTAATGTTATTACCATAATAACAGCTACACATGTATGCAATCTGAGGGTCATTTTGCTCAGCAGTGGACATCTAACTGTCAGGATGCAGTCACTCATACAAGTCGTTGGGGTGGAGGACACATGTCTGCTGTGATGGAGAGGTGGTTCACAGCAGCAGACAACAGACCTGCAGTATCAGGCTATCATGCATTCCACAGCTGTCAGCCCCCAAACATGGACCACATCACACCTCCACAGGTGGTGGTGTCTCCATATTCATTACAGATAGGAAAACCTCCAGACTAGCATTCCATCATAATGCACTGGCACTACTTCCGGTACAACATCCTTGGGGTAATAGTGCTATCCAGACCATAGCCTGCTATGGGTCCACATCTATGTCCTTAGACAGTCAATGCAAATTTCTCAACACCCTGCCATCTCTGATGATCCAATGCAACACTGACATAGTACAAGTCTTCAACTGCCCCTCCATCACCTGGGGAATGTAGCTAATTGCCAGTACAGTGGCCCAACACTTCTGAGATTCATCATTTCCATTGCCCTAATCAGCTCATACTGACCCATGGTAGAGGATGTAACAACCATGACCTGTGTTGACCACTTAAATATGGCACCATTGCTCATCCCCAGATGTCAATCCCTGCATGGTGAGATTCACACAGGCTGTAATCAACATGGAACCCAACATTTCAGCCACACACCCCACAATGATAACCTCCTGTAAAAACTCTCTAAATCTGACTTTACAGCCATGAAAACAGGGGTGGATGTCCTCACTGCACCCATAGAAATGGGATGTAGCTGCATGACTGTGGACTCTTACACATAGGCACTGTACAAACAGGTATATGAATGCATGGTGCTAGCCAGAGCCAACAGAACCCAGACACTGTCCTCCAAACACTGGGAGACAATGTGAAGGTCCCCTGCTATTACTGAATTGTACATCAGAAGGAGGACACTGTTGCAGGGAAAGGTGGTGTCCCATGACTGTTGAACTCCCTTATTAGCCTCACACAAAATGTTGGATACCTCGTGGAGTCCCTGACAGGCATCTATGGCAGCAGAGATGCAGCAGGCACTGATGACAGTCACAGCAGCCATGATAGTTACATCAACAAAGTCCACAGCATTAAACACAAGTGCTGTGAGTTACTGCACAAAGCTAATACCTATTCTGAGATAACATATATTGGCCACAGTCTTAGCAACACATTCATTGCCAGCTTTACCCCTCTCTCCCCCCACAAGTGAAGTGCTGACTGAATGTGTTCTCACATGCTGTATCCCATGTCCGTTCTAGGCATCTGTGTATCACCAGGATGTGGCCCTGTAGCAAGGCCACAGGGTATGGCAGTGTGGTGACACATCCACCATGTCATTAGGCAGGGTACAGTAGTGCATGGTAATTCCCAGTCTGTAACACAGTGATTGCATATGCCTCAGATTATAGGGCTGAGGAGTGTACATAGGTACATGTTGATGCACAGCATCTGTTGTAGAATGGAGAATGGTACATGTTCTGGTTTGGACACAACTCCAATTGCTAATAACCACAGCCACAGGGGATATTCATCAACCAAACACACTGGGATTACTATTATCACACACACACACACACACACACACACACACACACACACACACACACACACTTGCCAGTACTGAGATCCATAGGTTCATTGCTTCATAGGTGTGTAGTAGGTGAATGGGCCTGAAGGCTCTACAATGCTAGCCCAAGGGAATATCTTGGCATCAGGCCAAATGAGAATAGTCCCTTGTGTAGCTCAGGGGTATAGTCACTGGAGTGGTCCCCAGGGGTGGGTATTGTATTCCCCATCCACTCACCCAGGTTTCTGTTGTGGGTGGCCAGTGATGTACACTGCTTCCCATGTTTGTGATCTATATTCCATAGCATGGATAGTGTATGGGTTGTGCACATGTCCCACATGCATGTTCTTTGATGTGTGGAAGTGAGCTTGAGGTCTCTGGGGCATGTTGTGTGGACAGATTGGTATCGTTTGACCTAGCATTCCTGACCTTATTTGGTGAGACCTGGCTATGTAACTGAGGTCATGACTGCACCTATATTGACAGTATGATATGGGTATTCAGTGGAGTTAGTGGCATCTGTCCATACAGGGCATGTGTATAAGGCATGTGTATAAGGCATTGTATTCCCTTTGTGGGGTACATTTGCAGACTCTGCAGTTGTTGCAGGTGTCCAGTGGGGAACATGGAAAAAGGGCCACTGTACACCTTTATTGGGCTACTGAGGGGATGGAACAGGGAGCCATGTCATTTTACTTGCTGGATAACACACATTCAGGAGATGCAACACATCAAAGTACTTTCTGATGTCAGTGGCACTGTTGTGGTCAACAGGCATGTAGTCCACTGCTATCACACTGTGGGTACTATCTGTGGGGCAATATTCAGGAGAACTACCAATATAGTGGTTGTTGCCTAGCTAAGTATGTTTCTGTATGATACGTGGGTGGAGAGTAGTCTCTGAGTAATAGAAGGGTTGCCTATATTGTTCATTGATCCATACTGTCACATTTGGGGCTGTGGATTGTCTACACCAACCTCTCCTGTGATTGACATCTGTTGGCCTTGTAATGTGGACATTGTGACATATTCTAGGTCCTCAACATAATAATTTAGCAAAACCCGCCCCCAATGGATCCTGTTATTACACAATCACACCAACCACCACACAGGATACTGATCACACATACACACACACACACACACACACACACACACACACACACACACACACACACACACACACACACACACTTGCCAGTACTGAGATTCAAACCACTACCTAGCTATGAATTGCTACTACAGTGTACAGCATTTATCACATGCACCACAGAGTTTATTTGATGGATGTTGTCCCAAGACACTTCTTAGGTGAGGAACATCACCAGCCCTTGTAAATACTGGCATTCGGTGATGTAATGGTGAGAAATTCCAAAAAGTATTTTATCCTACATACAAATTTACATATGCCAGGGGTGAGGTTCAAACCTCTATGTAACAATCGTTTGAGACCATTATGTTACACGTTTACCACATGCACCACTGACCTTACATGGTTTAGGGTTGGCTACAGTTACTTCTAAGGTGGATGATATCTCCAGGACTGCTAAAGCCAGGCACTGAGATGTGTACTGGGTGTAAATGGGGCCAAAATTTTTGAGTTACAGACATACATATGTGCACACACAAACACTTGCCAGGGATGGGATTCAAACCCATACCCATGTAGTTATTGCTAATACATTGTTCTGCATTTATCACACGCACCATGGAGCTTACATGTTGGAGAGTTATGCCAAGGTATCTTTGAAGTGGGTGACATCAGCAGCAGTGGTAAAAGAGGGGTAAGGGAAGTGTTGTAAGTGTTAATGACCACAAAACCAGGTATCTACAAGGATACACACACACACACACTCACACAAACACTCACATTTACACAGTTTCCAGGATCAGGACTGGAACTCCTACCTAACTAGGTTGCTACACTATAGTATTCCGCAGTTATCACATGCACCACAGAGTTTATATGTTGGAGAGCTGTCCAAAGGTATCTTTGAAGGTGAGTCACATCAGCAGCAGATCTAAAGGAGGGGTACAGGAAGTGTTTTAAGTGTGAATGACCACAAAATCAGGCTTCTAGAAGGATATGCACACTCTCTCACACAAACACTCACATTTATACAGTTATCAGGATTGGAACTCCTACCTAACTAGTTTTCTACACTATAGTATTACGCAGTTATCGCAAGTGCCACAAAGCCTATATAGTGGAAAGCTGTCCAAAGGTATCTTTGAAGGTGAGTGACATCAGCAGCAGTGCTAAAGGAGGGGTACAGGAGATTTAGTGAGTGTGAATGGCCTCAACCACATTCATCTAGAAACACACTCACACACACACACACACACACACACACACACACACACACACACACACACACACACACACACACACACACACACAACTTTACATTTGACAGGACTGAGATCACAACTGCTACATGGATACCTATTTGTACTGTAGTGTTACACAGTTATCAGAAGCACCACTGACATTATAGGGCTGAGGGATAACTAAAGGTATTTCTACAGTGAATTACATCATCACATCATGTAAAATAGGCCAATGGAATGTGTAGTGGGTGGTACAGGCCTCATAATGGTGTTCTCTCAGTCGCTGTCTGTCTTTCTCTTTCCCATGTCTTTGTGTGTGTATGTTTGACATATTATAATGTGTTTGCCTTAGATATGTGTGTGTATTCCTATCCAATGTGTGTGTGTCAGTGGTGTACAATATCGTGTGTGTGCATAGACAGCTGCGAATAACTAATAATTGTAGTCCACTGTGTTGTGAGACATGGGCTTCATTTCTCTAAGTGTAGGAGCATGCCCAATATGACCTTCTATATCGAGTGTGTGCATCCATTCCAGGGAGGGTTGGACTCCAGTTCAGGATTTTGTGTGCTACAGCTACACCTAGCAAACTGTTTATGCAGGATATCTGTAGATAGGTTGCCAATATGGAGACACAATTGGCTTAACATACAGGGCATACTCTAACTATTGCTATCTGTGCTGCTTGTGTGACATGTTTGGTTGTAGCATAGATATTGACATATGTACTGTTTTACACTGTGATATGTCATGTCATCGACTACTGACAGTTATCATTCTTTGCTCACAGTTATTTACCGGGAAGTATGAGATGAATGCTGCTGTGACCAATATTCTGAGGCATATAGACTACACATTCTGGCACACACCTGCTATTGTGGAGGGGTGGCTGCAGACAATAGACTGCTGGTTCTGTGTAAATAGTGCAGCTCCTTGTTAGTGTGCTGGCTGGGGTTACCCTCCGTGTGCTTTTCTCAACTTTAAGGAATGGTCATATCCTGCTGGGGCCATACCGCTCAGCTGTACAGATACACACAGGTTATCCAGAGGCAGGACTCATATAGCTGGTCAGTTTACCTTCACATTGTGGTTTACAAGTGGTTTTGTGGCTATTCATTCATGGGTTTGCAGTCGGAAGTAGTATGGCGTACATTAGAGTTTCAGATATCACACACTCCATAACATCCATGCTTCTATACCCTCCTCTGTTATTCTCTCCTCCACCTAACATTATGTAAGCAATATCTCAGAGGTATCCCTATAGTTGGGCCTTTATCCCAGTAGTATTTATGGCCTGATCCACATCCCTTGCAGTAGGACATGGGGAGGCATGCTACTGGCATTTGTCAACATGGCCTTGCATTTGTTTTCTGTTTACTGTTAGGTTGTTAGTTGGGACTCCATGATATTCCCTACATTAGCACTATGGGTGAGGCATGGGCCTTTGTCAGAAGACTGTAGGCCATTTGAGAGTGCTGCAGGCCATCTGTTACTGCATTTCTACATGGGATTGTGGGGCGGGGGGTTGCACACCTGCAGACTTTAACATTTGAAATGACTGTACTGGTATTTCAGTTACTTTGTTGGCTTCCATTTCATATTGGATTATGAACTATCATGCAGACAGGAGGCATATCACTGGAGTACACATGTTAGATCTTAATAGCATATATTTCAGTTTCAGACTTCTTACCCTTCAGAACTGGAATGCAACTGGCAGACCTGTTGTAGTATGTCTGTATAGGTCTGGTGGGGGGCAGTTCACCATTGCCATAATTTGGGGGCCTTAGCCCAGCCTTTCTTCATGGTCATCTACACCTGTCCTGCTGGGTGAGACTGGTGGTGGATATGCGACCTTGACTGACATCCATGTGTGTGATCTATTGACACCCACAGTTCTTTGGGCCATTACGTGAACTACAGTGGCGGATGTCACCTTGTGTAGTGCTGCCTAGTATGTTGACACCAGTATTTGTTATGAATTTCCTGTTGTCCCATATAGTTGTCTGCTGCTATCCCATTCAGCCACCCAATTCCCTTTTATGAGAACATACTACTCCATTCGGTAATTGATAGGAAGAGTGACTTATCTTGTTGCTGGGCCAGTATTGAGGACAGTGGTGGAGGACAGACTATGCTGGATGCACATAGTACACTCCCTGTACATGATAAGTCTCAGGTAGTGTCATGTTTGGCATCCCACTGTCTCTGTGAGTCAGAGAGAGGTATCAGTCCCTGGGTCCCTACAGTGTCAATGTATGTGCTATGCATTGCCTCTTTGCCAAGGCATGGGCATACTGGGCACGCCTCCTTCTGCCTACAGAGGCAGGTTCAGGATGTTTCTCCTCCAAGTCCTTCTGTGCCTGTGCTGGCCTTGGCAATGTTGGGGGGCTGTGTGGTCCTGCCCTGTGCTGTTCCTGCTGCAGCTGTTTCTACAGGATCATATTGTGTAGCATGACACATGCTATGAACATTTGTGTACATGTAGCTGGGGAGTACTGCAAGGCACCACTGGATATGTCAAGGCAGCGGGACTGTGACTTGAGTATCCCAAACACACACTCTATAATGATCCTGGTTTGTGCGTGTGCCTCATTATGTTGTTCTTGTTTGGGTGTGTGGGCATTTCTGATGGGTGTCATCAGCTATGGCTCCAGTGCATAGCCAGCATCCCTCCCTAGATGGCTATATGGGATGTCCCCCCTGGCAAACACCTGATATAGCTGTGAGCAATGCCAGATGTAGGAGTCGTGATAGCTTCCAAGGCTGCTAGCACACACATTCATGATAATGCCCTGGGCATCAGACACAACCTGGCAGTTGATGGAGGGGAAGCCCTTGCGGTTTATATAGACCCTGCCCTGCTCATCGCGTGGTGCTTTGATGTGGATATGTGTGCAGTCTATAGCACCAACTACTTCAGGGTATTTTGCTATATGGTGGAAGAGACGCTTACATGTGGTCAGCGCCTCATGGGCAGTGGGGAAATATATGTGCTCATTGGCATGTTCTGACATGGCATCCAGGAACTGGTGGAGTACCCTGGATGCTGATGCCTGTGAGACCCCCATGATATCCCCAGTTAGTCTTTGGAAGGTACCTGTGTCTAGTGTTCTTAAGTGTAGACATACCTTGGTATCCACTGGGATGGGTTCCCCTCTATTAGTTATGTGTGTAAGGCGTGGCCGGCACAGCTCAATGATTTGCTGTAGAATGTCCCTGTCCACCCTATAGCACTCTTCTATCTCCAGCTCATGTCGCCCTGGTAGGTTACCCTGGGTCTGTACACTCTTCTCCTCCTCTTCTTCACTGTGGGTTGGTTGTCAGCATTCTCCTCCTCACCACCCTCAGTCTCTAGCACATATTGATGGAGTAAAGCAGCAGCAGCCTCTAACATATTTAGTTATTTTTTCCAGTTAAAAGTCCTCCATCTGTGTACACTGGTGGTCTAGAGTTTGTGGGAAAAACAGTCAGTAGGGTGTTTGCATATTTTATATTAGTGTGCTGGGCTGATGTATGTGTAATTGGCTGATTCTTATACATTCCACCTGCCAGTTATGCTAGTTCTCCTTGATTGCCTTCCTACTGCTGTTTCAGCTTCCCACTTCCTCCCTATTTAAGTCCCGAGGTGTGCCACACAAACCCAGTGCTCAAATGTATACAGTTCTACTATTTGCTTTGTTTTGTTTTTGTTTTTTTTGGCCCGCTGCATGCTGCACACACCCTTTTAGCTGATGTAAGTTCTTTTAAGCAGAAATGGCTCTCACTGGACATGAACACCCTCTGCATTTCATGAAATAAGACATTACAGCCTCAGACACACCCCCTTCCTTAGAGGTTTTTAGCTAAGGGCAAACATGGGCCACAGCGCTCCAATGAGCTCACAGCAAGCATGACACACCCCCTTATGAAGTCATTCAGCTCTTATACTTGCACTGTTGTATTGCTGCACCTACATGGTTAGGTGCAAGCTGACACTTTAAGGAAATCTGTGGTTCAGTATAACTCACCTCATTTGCATATCCCAGTTTGTACATCCTTAGTAACTGCACTTAGACGGACCCTTTCCCCTTGACAACCAGTGCTCCCTCGTATTGTTTACATTCTGCATGCCATTGACCATAATGGCAAAATGAAGACTTATCTTAAAATTGACTTTTCTCATTTTTTTTTATTTTTGGCATGATCCTGTTTGCTCGCCGCTGCCCTGAGCTTAAATGGCTGTGATTGGCCAAAAAAAAAAAAAAAAGTTTAACTTAAAAAAAAAAAAAAAACATTTATGAATGCCAATGGGCTTATATTTGGCCATTAACATATGTGTTTGGCTGTGATGCATGCTTTCCATATGCTGTCCTGCCTCTATTTGCTCAGATGCAGAAATGTATTAAGTTACTAACTGAATACATTTCTGCTCTGACACTGTTCCTGCACGAAGTCCGGCCAGCTTTGTGGATCACAAAATCACCTCATTTGCATGGCTTTTACCAGCAAATGAGGTGATTTGCATCCTGCATGGCTTTCCGTGCAGGAACAGTGTAGGGCCGCTCATGCACATGAAAACGTCACTTTCCTGGATTGCTCGGTGGCCATTTTCCATGCAGGAGCTCCTACACTGTTCCTGCATGGAATACAGCCATTCGTGAATCTGGGCGTGTATCTAATTACATAACAACTGACTATGTCATGTGTTATTACTATTATACCAAGGTAGCACACTGTATCTGATTACATAACACCTAGCTATTGCATTTAGCCTAGCCCACACCATTCCATGTATATTATATAATATATTATTATAGTCCAAGCCTTTAGAAAAAGCCTGCTAACAAAGTTGCAATTAACATTAGAATAAATAGATGCCTAAATAAACAACATTGACAAAATGTATAATATAATCTCAAGGTGTTCATTCATTCAGAATGCATTTACAAGGGAATGAATCTCTTGAAATTATAGATAATAGATACCAACACTAATGGCAGCACAACATTAAGCATTTTCAAGATGATTTCAGATACCAGTATGCATTAGTAATAATATAAACTTCTATCCAAAATAAGTCATGCATGGTACCCTAGTAAAGACACTAGACACTTAAACACCAGCAATAGTAGTCCAAAAATGACCTTCAGAAAATCTCATGCACATTTTAATATTCAAAGCTGATAGAGATTTCGTTTTTATTAGGAAACAAACTAAGCAATTTGAAGTTTCTGATATTTATAATCATAACCTGACTATTTAAATGGAATACATGTATGTGAGGGCATGTGTTTGTGTGTCTGTGTTAAACAACATATAGTGGTTACAATGAAGAATGGATGACTTATTTAATATTGCAGGATTGCTAAACTGGCTCCCATGAGAAAAGAACACTTTTTTGTATTCCTGTTTCAAATATACTTGACTCTGAGTCTAGTATAAGCAAGTAAGATAGAGCCTTGACTGTTTTCCCTGGAGCATTCAAATGCTGAAATATTTTTTAGAGCAAACTGTAATTTCTTGAGATATGAAAAAATACAGTAATTTAAAGATGTAATTATTTGCCTGAATTCTTTCAAACACACTCAACATATTTACAAGCTGTGATGAAACTGAAAATTAATACCCTGTGGAGTCTTACGTTGCTTTTTCAGAACAGCAACTTAATATGCTTACATCTTTCCTAAATTCTTAAAATGTGATACAGCAACAGTTTATAAAACTTCAGGCTTCTCTAAGGAGACTCATATTCAATAAATGATTTACATCTCTGCTTTCTTAAAAATTGTTTGCTATAAGCAAGGCATATATTTATTCTAATTCCAACAGTTTTTAGAATGAAAATGATGCTTCGATATTTTCAGATATGTTCATCTCATTAGTCCATGTGAATGTGCATATGGATGGATATTTGTATGCATAGGATTATCAATATCATTCTTCTTATTATTCCAATCGATATCCATACCTGCATCTTCTCAGTCTGTTAGCCAATATAAACGTATATGTGCGCGCATGTGTGCACACACAGACACATACCCACCACAAACATTATAGCTCTCAAACATCCAGATTTTCACAGATCATCAACATTTTTCCTTATATTTTCAGTCTTTTCTTCATAACGTTTGTGGTTTTCTTGCAAATCATTGAGGACTGAAGCCCCTAAATGGTGACATATATTTCATTTTCAGAATTAATATTCTTCTAATACAAAACCTACTATTCTAACACATTTGTATGTTTATAACAGCAATGTTTAAAATTTGCCCCTGATTTTGGGTCTTTGTCCGCTCATTTTTTTTAGCTTTGTCCAGAATTCTTGTGCTTAGAGGTTGAGAGGTATTGACAAAATATGTCTGCAGATAAATCTACATGGAGTTTATGTG
This sequence comes from Protopterus annectens, assembly GCF_019279795.1. Classification (NCBI taxonomy): domain Eukaryota; kingdom Metazoa; phylum Chordata; order Ceratodontiformes; family Protopteridae; genus Protopterus; species Protopterus annectens. The sequence continues at coordinate 194,359,707 of NC_056748.1, read as the reverse complement.
TTTGCTGGATGAGGAGTTGCTCTAATCGCATATGCATGCTGCACATCACGGTCACACAAATATAAGTGAAGATTTATGGCTGGCAACAAACCATGTAAACAACACAAAGGCATATAAAAACAAGCCGGCACATTTACCTACAACCAAACTTGTTCTATGATGTGGGTTCATATTACATTGTTGAAAGACAACAATTTTGTGCACTCAGAAGAGCAAAACAGACGAATATCGAAACCTTTATTGTGGGGGGCTATGCCCCCCACACCCCCTGCTTAATATATATACCAACTCCGAGATCACACTACAGTGAGGAAAGGGCAAATATTCCAATCTCCACTGTACTGGGATCCTGCAATCTGAACGTCAATATCTGCTGGTTTCACTCTTTTGTGTGTTCGACACTGTTGTCTTTCGACAACATAATAGGAACCCCTATGATGTTGCAAGGATAACCACAATGACTACCAGGCTAAAATTAATGTAATAAATGCTGTAATAACTTATTATAGAACAGTGTACTCAGTGCAATGTATACAACATGCTTCTATCATGCTTAATAACGATTTTGTGGTGATCATCAAGGGTACATAGAATGCAGTATAAATACACTTGTCAGGGGAAGTGTGCGCATTGAAAAGGACTCCAAACATGAATGGTACGAATGAAGAAAGAGGAAGAGGACATATGAGACATGATAACGTTCACCAGATAAGGGCATGCCAATGTACATTCACCCCAAATACAAGTCAGTTGCATGAAAAGTAATCACATATGTACGTATTATACATACTGCTGTTTACACCGTCTATGTGGGAGTATTCAAATAATCACACAGTTATAGTATATTAGGGGACTGTCATGCAAGTTCATATATCAATGGAGATGATTGGTTGTGATATAAACCCCCTGACATGATCAACGGAGAGGACATTTAGCAATGATGGCATATGCAATAGACGTATGTGCATATTGTGAAGCTGTGCAAAATGAATGGCTTGAATATGACTGAAATGACAGCATGGCTCTCAACCAATCAGGGACACAGGACACAAAGCAACAAGCTCATGGACAACAGTAGACATAAGCAGGCACAATCACGGACAATATTAGAATAATACCACAATTAGTCTGTAACACTGACATAAAATATTTGATTGTGAGGTATTATACATGTTCTGCAGGAACACACTTGTACAACTGTAACGATTTGTCAGTAATCTAAAGGGGAATCAAGCAGACCTTCCTTAGGAATTACCACTTTTTGGAGGTAAGACGGACAATGTTACACCTGTAATTTAAATTAGGAGCAATCCTGGCTAGTTGACAGGATTGTATGACATATATGCCACAATCCACACTTAACCCATGCCATCAATGTTGTCAATGAGCTATGTATTTACTGGGTGCCTCACAGGAAGATGTATTATGCATGCATGGTGTAGAACACCTTAAAGGGAAGTCTGTACTGTCAACTAACAGTTATGTATCACAAAAATACTTATGTATGGCCACAAAAGGTGTGTAGAAGCTCACTGTGGGAAAAGTTATATACTTTTGTAAATCATTCCTGGAACACTTAGGTATTGGCAATATGGATAACAACACTTAAAAACAACACACTGTTATAAGTAGATTCCCTACACAACAGCTGTGTATTGCATTTATCTGCCACATGTAATAGCAATGGATATTGTCTGCAGCATCTGTAATTGATATATGAATTCAGAAATGATCACTATTAATGAATGGTACAGCACTATGTGAAAGTCCTGGCAATGCATTAGTTATGCTTATGAACAAAGAAACTCCAACACTGCAAAGTCTAGCTTTAATAGGCAAGAACGCTGTCACTATTATATTGTTCACATACCAAACAATACACGGAGCACACTTTATATCAGCAGATGTGAAATTCAATACATGTGCCGCACAATCATTGTTACCCTGACATTGCTATGGAAAATTTTGTAACACCATGAAATCCTGGCATGCATTCATATGTGTTCATGAAAGCTATTAAGTGGTTCATGGTTCACTACAAGGCTAACTGCCCTTGTGGGCCATTTTAAGCCTAGTCACTTACCCCATGGGAGAATCAAACCCTGCCCCTTATGTTTGCAAGGCAAACACCTTAACCATTACATCAACCTCCCACTAGAAGGTACTAATAATCTTATGAACTGGTAGATCCATCACGCTGTATAGTCATACTACAGCTGTATCTAGAATACAATTGAACTCCATAGGTTTCAAGATCACATAAAAGCATAGCCATACTTAACCTGACTTACACAGTTTTCAATAGTTATGTGAACAATGTTCATACAGGAAAGTGCCTATGCTATGTTATCTAATAACAACTGCCTCTATCCATGAAGGATATGGAGTACAATCATGATTACTCATCCATTTATCTATGTTGTACTTGAAGAGAGTCACAAAAATCCTTTGTTTTATGTGGATGGCAAGCTTGTTCCAGGAAAGGGGTAGTATCTGAGAAATGTATCTATCTCTTCAACATGATTTAATATGTTTGAGGCTAGTTTAACATCCTTGAAATGAGTGAACCTTGTGCAGTTTGCATTATTATGCAACACTGCTATCAAGGACAGGTTGTAGGTTGCCCTGTAGTCCAAACACAGATTAACCCTTGATAGTCTGTTGCAAATATAATACAATGATAGGGTTGTAAATCTTTGTGCATATGACGTCTTGTTTACACCATGTATCTTCATTGTGAAAAACTCTGGGGCTGCTCCAGCTGTTACAGATGTGTGGTGAGGTACATTTAAAAGGTGCATTGCACTCCTCAATTATTGGTGTGATGAGGGGTGAGAACAATGGAATTATAATGTCCTTAGATGTGGATCGCCTGCCCATACTTAGAAGCTGTGCTATATACAAGGGATTTGTCACCAGTCGTCACATGCTGGTGAAAGTTCCAATTACTATCTACCTGAGTACCTAGATCAAATACCACTGGGTCTAGTCATAGGGGTGTGCTGTCTATATTGAATTTAGCCTAGGTATTTGCTTTCAAATTGGAAATAAGTATGCTTTTTGGTTCATTTAGTGTGTCACCATGGCCCTGGCAAAAATAATTTTTTGTGCATTAATACTTTATGTAGTATATCAATTAAATTCCTGGATTCAGTGATTGTCCACAATTTGCAGTCATCCACAAAGTTCATCAGACAAAGGCTGTCTAAGTTTATCTTCACCTCTGAGAATAAAATACTGAATGGGAAAGGGCCTACTACAGAACCCTAAGATATGGCCCTCATCACTGGCCCCTTGCTAGTGGTGAATTCACACACTTTCACAGTACGTGTTCTGTCTGTGATCCATTTGTCTACCCACTTAGTGACATTGGTGTTTAGGTCCACTTGAGACAGTTTCTCTGTAATATCTGAGTGTGGATTCATGTCAAATGCCTTGGCCAGGTCAAGGTAAGTGGGATGCACAGTCTTTTCCTCATCCATGCACTTGGTGACCTGCTTGAAGAAGTCTACATCAGATGTAACAGACATGTTGTAGCCATAATCAATCAAAAATGTTTGGGCGACACATTCTGGACATGATTGTTTGGTCTGCCTCAGAAATGAGGCAAGTAAGGTTTATGGGTCTACAATTCCCTGGATCAGGGGATGTTCACCCCTTGTCCAGATGGATGACTGTTGCTGTACACAGCACTGCTTCTACCAGAACATAGGCTGTCTGGAGACTGTGTTTAAGTAATGATCCAACTGTGTCTGCTAGTTCAGGGTTTAAGTTCTTGGGAAGGCAACCTGGAATGTTGTCATTGTCCCTTGATGACATGATATTAGCCCATCAGAGAGCACAAATGAGCTGCTATTCTGACAAAATAAGCTGAGTAATGCTTGCATGTGTACTTTGGCTGATGTCCAGTGGGAACAGGGGGTTGAAGTTTGATCCAGACTGTCAGCTAGCAGATTGTCTATTTTCTCCAATTGAGTATGGTTGGTGGCATCCACACAGAGCTCTGCACTTAGTCGTGTATTCCCCTTAACATTTCATATTTATTTAAAAATGATTTGTGACGACACCTCCAAATACAACCTTGCTTATGCATCACATGACATACAGTGGTACTGTTCACAAAGTCATACGACTCCACCAATGTCATGTAATTACATCAATTGCACAACATCACCTTCACCTCTATAGAGATCTGGCTAAATGAAGCACAACTGCTACTTAATCACAATAAAATCAAAGTATTATTGTGCTCACCAAAACCACTTTTGCATGACTTCAAAATATACTCACAAAATAAAACAGAGCTAGAAATTGTAACTTGGGCAAAGTTACTGGGTATCACCACAGATGATAAATTCTCCTTTGAACAACATATATTAAACAACATTAAAAAAATTCATTTGAAACTTCAAAGACTTTATAGACACAATCATGGACAATTTCACCAAAAACACTTGCCAACCAGTTCCTGCTCCCCTACCTCAATGGGAACCCTATTCTCTTAACCTCCACATGTCTCTGTAAAACAAGCTGCAATCATGCTATTACAAAATAGCTAAATTTGCAACTGGTATATCTTACCACAAGCATCACAGCCATGCCCTCAATATATTAAACTGTCTTAAATTCTCCCATTACCTTAACTTTGTACAACTAATCCTAGCACATAAAACAATATATAACCAGACAGCTGCACTGCCTTAAAACCCAGCTTACATCCCTATACCCCATCCCCATAATTTAACAGATTTTAAAAGTATACAAAACTAACAAAAGAGCTGGTTATAGCCTCTACTCCTTTACTATCGCAAAACTATGGAATGTCCTACCTCCAAGTATCAGTGTCTTAGATTCATTCAGTACATTCAAAATTACACTAATAGATCACTTTATCAGCACTCACACCTGTCCTTGCTCCTTAACTAATAACTAACACACTAAACTCCTATCTCTGTACAGACTTGTAGAGACCACCTGTTTCTTACTCCTGCTACCACTCCTTCTCCCCCATCTCCTACTCTCCTCCCTATACTACCACCATGTATCTGCTTTTTTCTTCATCTTTCCAGCTTTCCTAGTCCACTTCCAAAATACCCTCTTCTCTTTAGTGAATCTTATACTCCTGTATTTCATACAATACATACTCCTGCTCACCATTCTAATCATAATATCAGCTCTTTCAAATCATTCATATAATACTATCCTTAATTACCATTCTACTGTTATCTTACAATCCATACTTTAAACTTTCTACTCTTTATAACCTAGTAAACAAACAGCTTGCTATATTCACAGTGACTTAATCTCCCCTTTAGTAATGTATATTTCTTCCTAGAATCTTAGGCTGAACTCTTGACTGTTAATTTTATCTACCCACATGTTTAAGTTATATTATGTCTGTAACTGTACATACATGTTAACATGTTAGACTGCATTATTCTTATAAATGTATGTAAAGTGTAAATATAACTGCAAAATTTAATAGTATCTGTATTTGTGTAGAGCTTGTCTCCCCGGGCCACCATGGTCTCCAATGAAAAAAGCAACTATTTCCAAAGGTGCTACTATAGATGAAAAAAAAATCAATTTGTTTATGAAGTCATCCTTTTGTTTCTAAACATTTACTGACTGTTTATTTAATAGTTGTTTATGTTTCGTCTATGAGTTATAAGAAGTGGTAGTTCTAGGTGTTCTCTCCTCGATCATAAGTAATTCTAGATGACAGACTTAGGTTGCAAAGGTAAAAAATTCTTAGGTTGATTGAGTCAATTCACTTTTCCAATTCAGGGCGATTATTTACCTTGCAATTGATAAGACAGTCCAAAGAAGTGAATAATTTATTTTTTAACACACAAAGGTAATGGAGTATTAAATAAGATTAGTGATTTAGCTAAAATAAGTTTATCACTAAAAAGTTCATATAATTCCAAAATGGTTTAATTACATTGCATCCATAAATCATGTGTTAGAATCTGTGTTAATGTTTCACTTACATCTCCAGAATCCAACATTTTTTTCTTAAACATTAATCCAATTTTATGTGGAGTGATACATGTTTTATGCATACATTTCCAAGAAAATATTTTCCACTTTAAAGATGAAGTGGTTTGTTTAGAGGATGATAATGTCACTTCCTTTTCATCTTCAGTGGATAGTAATTATTTATGGATTTAAAATAATCCCAATAACTTTCTTTGTAATATCCTGTATTATTTTAATCATCTTATACATTTTTGACATAAGCCCTTTTTCTGAAATATAGTGATGCATCAAAATGGTTAGAAGGCCAATGAATTTAAGAACATTTGTATTGATGCTTGCATTTGATTTACTTTCTTCTCTGTTGAGTATCTACAATTTTGAATGTTCAACCACATTTCATTATTTAAATTAAAATTTCAATATAAAGTCTTTTCTTTATCCATCAACTGAAACCAATATGTTAGATTGTTCTCTTTAAACATAGTCATTGTAGCTACATTAAATGTACATATATTGTTTTGTATATATGGTATAGGAAATGTTAAAAATAACCATGCTTTATATTCTGGATTCTTGTAAACAAAATTTCTAAAGTTAATCAATATCATGAAGATATAAGATGAGTTAATTAGTTAGTTTTCATTTTACAAAGTATAATTGTTTAATAACCAAAGAAAGTGATTATTAGTTATCATATTGTGGCATATGTATATTTGATGATTAGATTTTAAACAATTGCTCTCTTGTATGTCTTTCCATTTAGCATTGTAATTATTATTTGTCTTTATAATTGAAGATAAGGAATAGAATCCAAAATCAGGCAATTCAATACCCTCATAAGACCAATTTCTTAAATGATGATTATGAGACAATGTAATTATATTGGGATACTAAATAAAACTAAGAAGTAAGGAATTAAATCATCTTAAATATTATTTGGGAAGAAAAAGAGACAGTGATTGTATCATATAGAATATGTTTGGTAATATAGTCATTTTATTAAAGAAAATCTCTCTTCCATCTAGCATAGGAATTTATTCTATTTATTAATAAGATTTTATTCACAATATCACTATAATTTATATTTATTATATTTTTAATGCTTTGTGTTAAAATTATTCCTAAATATTTATTTTTTATCGTTTACAATATATTTAGAAAATATTTTCTCCATATCACTTATATTGGAATTCATACATACAATTTTTGCTTTATTTTCATTAAAGATAAGTCCAAGCTTAGAATGAAAAATTTCAATCGCCTCAAAGAGAGCATTAAGATGTTTTTTATTATCATTCAATGTCAAAAGTATATCAACAAATATTCAAATTTAGATTTTAATTTATTTGCATTCCTTTAATTCCTGGTTTTGACCTTATGTAATTTGCACAGGATTCCATAATTAAAGTAAAAAGCAAAGGTGACAATAGAGAACCTTGCTTTGTTCCTTTAGTAATGAAGATTGATTGTGAGACATAAGAACCTATTTTTATGTAGGCTAAGGAATAATCGCAAAAGAAATTTATAAGTTGCAGAAATCCATTTGAAAAATTACATTCTTACAAGACCAATAAAAGATATTTCCAATTAACTGAGTCAAAAGCACTGTTGATGTCTAAGCTTATTAATGTTAAATTATCTTTTATGTTATTAGCACAAACAATTACACTTAGTATTATTTTAATATTATTATAAGTATTCCTATTTTTTATAAATCCAGTTTGATCATTGTTAATTAAATATGGAAGAAATTGTTAAATTCTACTAGCAGGTATAGCCATGAATATTTTGTAATCAATATTTAATAATAAAACGGACATATAAGAAGAACATTCAGTTAGGTCTTTGTCTGTTTTCAGAATTGGAGATATAAGCATCTATTTTCACGAAGGCAGAACCATTGTTACATCATTAACTAATTGAAAAGTATGACGTAAATGTTTAAAACATCTTTGGACATAAGTTTATAAAGTTTGGCTATTATGCCATTATTACCCAGAGATGTATTAGGTTTAACTTTGTTAATTTGATATTAAGTTCTGACATTAATACAGATATGTCTATTAATTTCAATTGCTCAACCATCATGTTTTCAGTATATTTCCTAGTAAAAGTTTTGATCGCATCTTGTGAATCCACTACTGGATTAAATTGATTAATTTTACTAAAATGGGTACTAAATTCCCTTTGAATATCTTCTGTCACCATGACCATTTCTTTTCTACCAGCTGAGTGTAGCAATTTGATATGATTAGTTTCAATAATCATCTTTGCACTAGAGACTATTTTATGCATGGATTTTGGAATTATAGAGAAGTTTGTTAATTTAATCTTTTCTAGATTTATTTTAGTTTTATTGTTTAAAATTTATATATATTTGCTTTATAATTTATTAATGTCTTTCATCAAAATATTACTGTCATTTTTACTTTCTAGTTTTAGTTTGTCAAATTTTCCCTGTAATTCAAATAAATCCTTATCGCATTGCTTTTTATTTAAAGCACACCAATTCATACTTTTACCATTTAAATAAGATTTTAGAGCATCCCATATATAAATTTCAGCTATATCTTAAGTATTATTAAATTCAATGTAAGACAGAAACTCCTTAATAAAGAATTATTCAAAATATTTTAAGTTGGCTATATACGGTGGCATTCTTTTAATGTGGATATTATTATTATTATGTTTCAACATGAATTCCAGTGTTATGGCATTGTGACCAGAAAGTGGACAAGAGACGACTTTAACTTTACCAAGGCTTTTATTTAAATCATTGGAAACATAAACTGTTTCAGTTCTTGATTGTGCTTCATATCTATGTGAGAATACGGTGGAAGTGACAGATGTGTTTAAGGTGGAGGTGGGCTTGCATCAAGGGTCAGTTCTGAGCCCTTTCTTATTTGCAATGATGATAGATAGGTTAACAGACGAGATCAGACAGGAGTCCCCGTGGACTATGATGTTTGCAGATGACATTGTGATCTGTAGTGAGAGTAGGGAGCAGGTGGAGGAGACCCTGGAGAGATGGAGATAGGCTCTAGAGAGAAGAGGAATGAAGGCCAGCAGGACTAAGACATAATGTATGTGTGTGAATGAGAGGGAGGGTAGAGGAATGGTGAGGATGCAAGGAGTAGAGGTGGCGAAGGTGGATGAGTTTAAATACTTGGGATCAATAGTTCAAAGTAATGGTGAGTGTGGAAGAGAGGTGAAGAAGAGAGTACAGGCAGGATGGATTTGTGGAGAAGAGTGTCAGGAGTGATTTGTGACAGATTAGTACCAGTAAGAGTGAAAGGGAAGGTCTACAAGAGGGTAGTGAGACCAGCTATGTTATATGGGTTGGAGAGAGTGGCATTGACAAAAAGGCAGGAGTTAGAGCTGGATGTGGCTGATTTAAGATATTAAGATTTGCATTGGGTGTGACGGGGATGGACAGGATTAGGAATAAGTATATTAGAGGGTCAGCCCAGGTTGGAAAGTTTGGAGACAAAGCCAGAGAGGCAAGATTACATTGGTTTGGACATGTGCTGAGGAGGGATGCTGAGTATATTGGAAAAAGATGCTAAGGATGAAGCTACCAGGTAACAGGAAAAGAGGTAGGCCTAAGATAAGGTTTATGGATGTGATGAGAGAGGACATGCAGGTGGTTGGTGTGACAGAGCAAGATACAGAGGACAGGAAGAAATGGAAACAGATGATCCGCTGTGGCAACCACTAATGGGAACACCCAAAAGAAGACGATGATGATCTATGTGAGAAATGAGTAAAAATAGTGAATCAGATATTGTGAATTCATGAACATATGTAGTATTAAATAAATTAATGAAGTTTATTAATCCTTTGGCTGAAGCTGATATTCTATGCTTTACAATAGTATTAGAATCCTTCTCATTTATTATACAACTAAAATCTCCTGCCAAAACTAAACTACTCTTTGAATGCTGAATGATCTGATCTAGTTCAAGTTTAACTGTTTTATGGACACTTATACCAGGTATACAATAAATATTAACATGAATCTGTATCTTCCCATTAATTTCTAAAGTTACTGAGCAAAAATTCCTTTTATCATCACTGTGTATATTCAGTATACTTGGTATAGGCATAGACTTTTCCCACAAAATAGCTATTACTCTTCTTTTTTGATTGTATTGGGAAATAGCTAATATGGTATAATGTTTATTATTAAGTCAATATATATAATTTGTTAACAGATGGTTTTTTTGGATTAATATGATCTAAGAAGAAAATCATTTTAAATATTTATTTAAACTACTCGTGTTGCAACCATTATTTAATCCAGTCATATTAACAGAAATATACTTTAAACATGTCATCTAGCAACCCAAGGATTATAACTGAGAACTTTAGAACTTTAAAATATGGCAACATGATTAAACCACTTAAATACTGCATGTTAACAACTGCAAACCTAGTGAACTTAATGTTAGTACAGATGAATAAAGTGCATATAGTTGTAGACACCAAAAAGGGGAAAAATATTACATAAATATTAAACATGAAGTAATTTTGACTTTCACTCCCCACATGGAGTATAACACTCCTGACTTGAATAGTGAATCTATCCAAGTCATCCTACCTAACAGCAGAAGCAAGATTAATGACACTCTGCCATTCCAAAACTGTAACATGTTAATATAAAATAAGGGAAAGAAAAAAATAACATGCTATGTATTCTGTAATAGCTCCCACAACATAATATTTATTCTAAAGATCGTGCTCTGTTTAAATAGGTACTTCAGTTGTCTTATTATTCAACAACTGTTTAACTTACATTCATATCATAAATGTAAAGATTTGTTTATATATATATATATATATATATATATATATATATATATATCAGTTTAATTTTATATGTTACTACATTGCACACATTGCCCCTTAAACAAGGCAGAGATCACCTCTGAGTAGTCTATATGCCACAGGCTACAATGACACTCATTTCAGACGATCCCTGTGGGACCATACTGTTGTGTGCAAGTGCAGCTACTGCTTGGAAAGATCCATTACCAAATGGACATTGGACTTAGATATTGCTATGCTGAGGGAAGAGTACATGGAGGTTATGAGTACGTCAATTACGGGTGATTGTGCCCTCTGCTATGACATATGATTCCCATCATACCACTGGGGAGACATGGTGATCTCAAGCACATTAGGTGTAAACCTGTGACCAGGTCTGTGTATTCAGTTCTTTCACCCCTGAGTATGTACATCACATGTTGTGACTGATGTGCTACTTGCCAGGTACATAGATGTTAGTAATGGAAATTATACTACATATATATTTGCATGGAGTTTATGGCCATTACTATGTCAACAGGCATTTGTTCATCAATACTCTCTTGTAGGATAGTGACATAACTCACAGACTCCATGACTGCCCACAGTTTGGAGGCATCAGCCAACATTATCATCCATGCACATAGTAACCCTGTGCTTCAGATACATTGATTCATTTCCCTGCATCAATGACAAGGATGACAGGGATGTGGCACAGGTATCATCACTTGAACAGGGTGTTATGTGGGGGTGCAGGAGGCCTAGGTTGCCCCAAAAGGTTGACAGCATAGCATCAGTCAGGAAGGGAAGCAGGCAAGAAGGACCATGGAAATGTGCCATTTGCATCTGTAGGTATCCTGTATTTGACAGTGATAACACTGCATGTGTGTATGTTGGGTACCTTTGAACCATGTATGGTGGAGCTGACAGTTCACTGTCTCTGGCCCTGAACAAAGGACCTGGCTCTGCCAGGAGTTTAACTGGCACCTCCATGCTCAAGGTCAGAAGTGGTGCTAGTACCTGATGGTGACTGCTGTCCACTGGGGCCGTGTCCTCCACAGGAACACCCAGGACCAAGAGTCCATGGCCTGCCATATTTTGATGTGGACAGCACACTCCCCTCTGTAGTGCTGGAGATGCTGACAATACAGGAACATGATTGTGCATGGCCACGTGGACTCTCAGCAGATGAGGTTGCTACCATACATCCACAACTCCAATGCTCAGCTCCAGCCAGACATTCCAGCACAGGCACTGTGCATTCCAAGACAGATAGTGTGTGATCTGTCTCAGCCCACAATCTTTCCACTGCATCAGTGAACCAATCCAGGGTGTCAGCAATGCATTGGAGACAGTCATGGATGTCAGACTGTGGCTGAATCCATAATCCTAAGTATACATCTGGAGTTCCTTTCAGAACACGCCTGTGCCTCCAAGATGGCCTGAAACATGCATAGAGTGATCCATGATGTGACACCTGCAACAGATGGTGGATGGACAGCAGGCTTCCTACAAGCACCCCTATCAATCCGCCTGTGTGAAACCTCACCAGATCTCTGGCTATGGCCAGGGTCTACACTCATTGGAGCCATATTTGCAGCACTTTCCTGTTCAATGTCCCCATCCTCTGACCCTCCAATATCTGTGGCCTCTGGCGACTGGGCATATGTAGGCATACTAACTGTGTGTAGTGACAATGAGGGAAGAAGAGGGATGTCAGCCTCTGGGACAGATTCAGCCCCTGAATCCCCTACCTGTGACTCACTGTGGCCTCCATCATCATCAGAGTCTGAAGAGACACTGACATCAGATTGTGTAGGGGACAGCAATCAACCCCCTCCCATCACCTGTAATAAGAAAGGAAAAAGCAGTATAGTAATACCTGCATTATTATTCTTTGCAGTACTATGTTGCAATATATGTACATCTCTATACACTGTTGGCATTATTACAGACCTGTTGGGAACCCAACCTCATATAGTAGGACAAGAAGACATTACTTTTCCCACAAACAGTGGCAGTTACTTGTAAATGAAAACTCTTTACACAGCAATCTCATCAGCAACAATGAGGCACACTGTTGACATTTGTGAAGACTCTGCACAACTGACACATATGACAATCTGTAATGTCCTGACAATACTGTCACATCTATCAGTGTGGTCACACCTACAAGCCATAGGTATTACTCTAACATATGTACTGTTAGAAAATATACATGCAGTTGGCAATCATGCTGACAGTACAGTAATCCAGGCAGCAGTCCTGAGATTACACTTTAGGAATTACATTGCTGTAAATCAACATCTATAACAAAACAGTGTCATGCTTACCAGGAGCAGGACCACAGCCTTGTCCAGTAGCTGACAGACCTGTGAAAGGTTGACTGAGATGTAATGTCAGGACCATGGCATGTTGCACCACAACAAGGTAATAGTCCATTTATCTCACATTTACAGCAGCTACTGTGTTAATTGTTATATTGGTCAGCATCTGATCATGAGAGTCAAACTGCAGTTAAACCCCATCCCAAAGAACAAAGGCCTGACACCAACATAAGAGTAGGTACACCCTGACACACTGAATGTGACAGTATTGCAATGGTGATCAAACTAAGCTTACTTGCATGCTCCTCTGCCATAGAAACTGTGGCACCCACATCCATAATTTATAGTATGATGGATGCCTGGGAACTGTCGTGTGTGCCTAGGTTCACCAGGAATTCCTCAGTGGCTGAGAATGTTTTTTTCCACTGCAGGCTCTCCACCAGTGATGCCACAATCCCTGGTTACATCTGCTGCTCTTCTGCATGCAGCACTGATCATGTCCATTGCACAGTGTCGAACCTGCTCATATGTCCTCCTCTGAGAACATGTGGCATTCATGTCACGGACAAGGTCAGCCCACAGTGTTGGTTGCTGTTCTCTATTTTGTCTCCCCCTAGACAATAGGAGTTTATGGTATTGCAGGAGGCCTTCCAGTAGAATATCATTCTCTACATCTGTGAAAGGTGTGCAGCATCTTGGATACATGTTGCCTGAAAGACAACAAAATGGGAACACATGTCAGGATCACATATGTGGAAGTACACTATATAGAGATGCAGGAAGAACAGAATGGCTGGCAGTATCCACTGCTTGATCACACATGTCATATTCCACAGTGTGCAAAAATACTATGCATGTGGATACAACTGAGATACTAAAATATATATTGCATTCTAGGTAATCATTTATCTGGTAATCATGGAACACACAGATTAGGCAGTTGTGATTACATTATGAAAAATCGTGGCAGTTGAGAGGTATGTTTGTGTACATTAAGTAAATTAGACAGGAGTTATGCCTTAGTTGGCAGGCATGGGAGTAGAACCCAAAAGCTGTGACTGCAGAGGACATTTGCCGATAATGTAACAATTGACTGCAGCAACTTAGAGCAGACATGAAATTAATACAACCCTACTGCAAATATTAAGACAGATTTATTTAGGAAAACACAGTGCTACTTAACACTTTTTTGGTATTGGTGTTGTCTGTGAAGTCTACATACATTATCTGTCCATAAAGTGGGCTACTTCATCCATATATCGTTTGTTCCTGCAGCGGGAGGAAAAGAGAGCATTATGTGACTGAACCTAGCCTGGAGACAGCCTTGAACCATGCTATGAGTTGAGCAATACATTTTTCAGGCCATTACTTTTGCATTCTATAGCTATTACAGTTTTGCACTTGACTACAGCAACCTTACCATACACATAAAATGCATACAGCTCTAGTACAATTATGTAATGGCACCACAGTTCTGCTTTACACCTTTTTGCTTACTGTTATTTGCATTGTTTAGTATTTATTGCAGTATAGTTGTTATTGCTCATTTATTGCACTGCAGTTGTAATTGCTCATTAATTGCACTGCAATTTTTTTGTTTATTCTTTATTGCAGTACTTTTTTTATTCATTATTGTTTATTGCACTACAGTTAGCATAATATATCTGTAATTACCACACTCACACCACAACCTGGCCAGGCACCCTGCATGGGACTGAATATTGCAAGCCCTCTCAACTGCAGCTATTGGGAGAGAAGTACACCACTATGCATACCAGTTTTACAAAGAATCAGCTTGGTTTTAGTAAACTAGTGTAAGAAATACTTACATATGTCTGGGGCATGCCCAACCCTGGCCTTTTGGACCCAGGTGTCCAAAGTTCCCCACTTTCTATGCTTCAGTTTATCATAGTGGCGATGGCACTGCTCACTATTGCGGGGATACCAGTAGCACTGGGAAGTTCCCTGGCCAACCAATTCAAGGCCTCAGCCTTACATTCTCAGCCCTGGTAATCACCCTGCAGCAGCCTAGGTTCATAATTGTGTATCAGGAGCCCAACCAAAACCCTGGACTCCTGCACACCCCATATCTGTGCCTGAAAGAAGCGCACACCCTCTCCAACATCGCCTGGCATACTGACAGTTAGAAACATTTCAACAAGTGTTGCAAAATTCCCACCTATTGCCCTTAATATAGGTTGTTTTCCTGCCCTTGCAAGTCATTCAGCAACATTCAAAAAAACATTTTGTTGCTTAGCATCATGCAAACCAGCGAAGCTGAGCATCATGAAAACTTGTACAATCATGGTTTTAGCGAAGCTCAGTACCATGCAAACAATAGCAGCCATTAATCATGTTTAAGCATTGCTTAGCACCGTGCAACTCTTCCAAATGTAAGTTATGTTTTTAAATTAAGCAAAAGTTTAGATTACATTAAACAAATGGTATGTCTGCTAGGGACTTGAACCCAGGACCTATGAAGCTTTAGGTAATCACTCTACCCATTTAAAACACAGATATGATAATTAATAACATCTGGTTTCTATTTTTAGTGTCTGTGATGTGCCAGCTGTCTATGTGTAAGCACTGTTTGGCATTGCTGCACTCTGCGCTGTTCAAACTTACATTAAAAAAACTGAAAAAAAGACAAAAAATTAGAAATTTAAAACACAAACTATTAATTTACAGCACATTTCAATAGCAGCAGGGAACATTACAGGGAGCCTCACCATGTACATAACATCTGACCAGCCTCTACACTTCTGCTTACATGAATTCAATATCCCTCTTACTATGCTGTCCCTCGGCAGCACACCATGATTAATATGCATGGCGAGCTACCAAGGGGGATCCATGGCCATGTACATGGGTACATTTCACGTAGTCTCTACACAGAGCTTACACAGATTTTATTGAATCCTGGTGCGTGTCTCACAATTAAATAAGAAATGCATATATCCAATCTTGGTGTGACACAGTAAATAGTTGTACATGAAATAAAAAAGAACAGAGAAGGAGCTACAATCAAATAAAAATGTATCAATGATTGCAGTTTAAATACTTATATTAATACTATTAAACTAAAACACACTTTTAAAAAAATATAGATAAGTATTGTGGTACCACTTCTAGAAAGGTAGTTCAGCCAAACCAAGCTAGACAGTGACACGATTTTTCTGTATGACTACTACTTGCTAATGAAAAGGTGTAAATTATAAAAATTGAGTAGATTGAACAGAGGTGTTACCAATCAATGGCATCAGTTTTCTAGTTCACATAGCAGTAAAAGTATGTATATAAGGTACAACATAACTACAGAGACCACTGTCATTAATACGTAATATGTTATCTAACCACTAAATGTTTAAATATCGTGTATAATTGCCTGACTTCCTGATTTATGTATCACAAAAATAAAATTACAATGAGCTATCTAAAGGTACATTACACAATAAATCAAGGAAAGACAGGAATGCATTAAAACATATCTTTAAAAAATCATATTTGTTTAACTTTTTCTTTTCTTTGCCCTCTCTTCTTTCTCTATAAAATAGTAACTATGAAATGATAAATTGTATTATATAATTAATACTTTTTTGAATTTAGTTTCTTAAATTTCAATGTATGTAGTGGCAGCAAACCGCTTCTGGAAAAACAAGATACAATTATATCAGATTATGTTTCATCATGCCAGTGCTTGTATTTGTTTACATTGTATCCCTCTGTTTCATAAGACATTTGTTGTATAACCATTTATTCTTTTTCTAAAATTATTGGTTAAACATTAGATTTTTATTTTATTTTTGTAAGTTGAATTAGCTTTTTGTACACTGTCAATTAAAGATTCATAACATCTATGTAGAAATTTCTATAGAATAGAATTAACCATGTAAAATGTGTTCAAAGTTAACTAACACTCATTGGAGCTGCACTTTGAACCTCTGCCCTTCCACAAAACATTTCATTGAACTCAAACTAAAGATTTATACAATCTTATTAGAAAGAAGTGTATTAAATGTACAAGACTCAAAACTAAGAAGGAGCAAGTCAGAAATATACTTTAAGTACAAAGACAGCATCACATATGTAGCTTTATCTACTTGCTAACGTGGAAGTTAAGAGCCAAGCCATGATGTCACATCACTCACGATCATGGCAGGTGTTCCGGTTTCAGTTTAATCCAAATGCAAGACAGCAGCCAATGCTCAACCCTAATGCAATTAAAGTCACTAAAAGTACAGACTGCCAAGCCATCGCAGAGTGCACTAGTGTTATTCATCAAATAAACAGCATCAAGTTAATGTTCACCTCCGATGAATATAACCACAACAATATTATCACTGATCTCTCCACCACCCAACCAGTGCCATCTCAATGTAAACAGTTATATTCACCATAAGCAAATAAAAAAAAAGAAAAAGGAACAGAGCAGTCTATGCTCTGAGCATCAAATGCATAATATATGGCACCATAGATACAGCAATCTCTACAATTACTCAAGAAACACAAGGCAGCATATGAACAAATAAAACAGGACTAAAAATAACCCACACAACCCACAACAACTGCTTATCTGCTTTAGGTTCACACCACCAATAAACTGCCAAATATAACTAAACAAGTCTGGAACTAATCAACGCGCCTTCAAAGGGAAAATGCATACATTCAAAGACACATCTCTATCTTTACATGGTTCCTCATAAATAAACCACGCAAATAACATCTAAGTAATACTAGTATAGTCTGTTTAGAATTGTATACATCAGAAAAGCTGCTTCAAAGCTGAGTTCTAAAACTTTAAGTAATATAAGTTTGTGATTTTATAGTAAAAAAAAAAAATAGAAACCCTCTATGCAAAACCAGCACCAAGAAACCAAATATATAAATTAAATATTAATATTAATAATAATATAGTTATTGAGTTTAAATATGCTATAGTAATATCAGATATTAAAATAAAGAATAAGTATATGTAAGTGGATAAAAGTAATGAAAGAAAAAAATTACCTTAGTGCAATGTGCATCCAGGTTTCCTTTTTTTTCCCTTTGAAAGTAAAAAAGATTTGAGATGGACATAAAAAGTACTTATTATGGAGAATTAGGTACAAAACAGCTTAGCAAGTACAATAATATCGAAATTAGTTAACTCGTCACTTCCCCTTCATTTTCTTTTTTCTTCTCATTAGTTTTCCATCCATTCCTTTCAGCCTGTCATTTGAAGGAACTGCTATTCCAGTCCATGGCGTCTATTTTTTTCAATGATATTTTTGTTTGCAGAAAAGATAATGCAGTGTCCAGGTCTTCAAATATTCTAATTTCATCTGGGAGAAATAGTTTAGGTGTAGCAGGAAAGACTAAGTAAACTTTTATCTGTTTTTCTTAAGTTCTTTAATTAAAGGTAAAACACTATTCCTTTTAGATATCACTATATGACAATAATCATTGTCAAACCTTATTACTTTTTCATCTAGTTTAATGTGAGATTTTGACCAAGCTATCTTGAGTATTAGTTCCTTGTCCTGTGAAGAATAAATTTAACAATAGTAAATCTCAGTGCTGTGTTATTTTTAGAAGGAGTAACAGCCAAGGATATGTGCTCTCTCTCAATGCCATAAGACATTGCTTCTGGTAGATGAAAAATTTTAGGAAGCCAAGATGTTAAAAAGCTTGCCATGCTACTTCCTTGCATTTTTCCAGGCAAACCAAAAATGCAAAGACTGTTTCTCTCAGATCTGTTGTTCAAGTTATCTAATTTGCTCAGTAGTAAGGTATTTTGTTTTGTTTTAACCCGCAGTAGTGGTGCTACGGTAGCGTTGTTGCCTCACAGCAAGACATTGTCCCGTTTGATTCTCAGCTAGAGCATCTTCTGTGTGGAGGCATGCATGAATGGACGTGTCTTCGTTGAAGGTTGTGCGTCAGGGCTGGTAACTCAGCACGTAAAAATCCACTACCAAACATTAGCAGACCGAAGTTCCGCTGTGGCGACCCCTAACCGGGATAAGCCGAAAGACACAACAACAACAAGTAAGGTATTTTGTTTTAATAAGAATTCAGTGTTGTTTTCTTCTTCAGTTAATCTCCTTTCCGTATCAGTTAATGCTTTTTCTATTCTGGATATCTGAACTATCTGTTGATTAAGAGACTCTTGAATTTGTTCCATTTGTTTTCTACATCTCTCCTTAAAATTATTTAAGTTATTGTCCATTTTGTCCATTTTTAGTGATAATTTATGAATATTAGTCAAGACCATCTGAAATTCTTTCATCAGAGATTGGTCTTGAGAGCTTATTTTGTAGGACTCATCTTGTAAGTATAGACAGTTTCCAGATAAAAGTTTGACAAGAAAATAAAGGAATCTTTAGATAGTTTTTGTTGTTATCAAACAGGACAGTTTATATTATTAGTTTTTGACAAAAAAAAAAACAAAAAACGAGTGCTATAACTTAGAAATATAACTTCCTATCAGAAAGAGGATGATAACTGCAGAGCTGGTGAAATTTGCTCCTAGTTCCACAGCATCCTAGCTATGCCCCACCATGCCCCATTGCATTAGTTTTTTGCAGGCTAACTGTACATCCACACCACAAAATAGCACATGTGGAGGACAGCAATAATGACATGTGCAATGCTAACAGAATCATTGGACATTACCTGGCTAATGGCCAACATTAGAAGATTAGTATAAATGTTTGACTCCATGGCATTTGATTCAAGGCAAACTTATACATACATACAGAAACACACACAATGTGGCTGTTGTGGTAAGTTAACTGATACCTAACAAAGTTGTTCTATTTGCAGAGCACAATAATTAATATTTATGCCACCACCAAAGTCTCCATTTTCATTGTCATAGTGTTCTTTATAGATGATTACATCATCTTTATATGATGCAAATAACATATCCTGTTATGAGACTGATGTATAAAGTGTGGACTTTGGATTTTCTGTTTTAGTTCCAAAGTGCAGATATACTTTCAAGGACAGGTTCTCTAACTAGATGCAAGAAGCTATCAGGAATGCATGTTGCAGAACAGAGAAATATGCACCTGTTTCTCAATATGTTGTGTACATCACACACTAACAAGTCCCTTCCCCTTTGGTGGTGATTGTACTTGAATTTTAATGGGATGAAGAATAACTGGGTATTAAACACAGTAATACATACCAATCAGCTGTTTACAAAGCACACCACTGAACAACTGGTTTGAGCGTATGATGGCAAAGTGTTTGAGCATGCGAAGATCATATTTAATGAATACAACTTGAACTTGAGAAGTACTTATGCATGTAGGTTATGGTAGAAATATTTGATAGATATTATGCTGTGTCATAACTTTTAAGACATTAAGGACTATTAATATTGCCTTCCCTGTTTACATGGAGTTAAGTGATGAGCAAACATAATTCTCTGTTAAAATGGGAAAATAGTGATATGTCTATTGCTTTGCATTCATTTGTGAAACACACTAAGCATTGAGGTACAGCCATCAGTATTTTGGACAGTATTGAGTGTAAGAAATACACCTACTGCTTAGCTTTCCAAGTGGCAGCAGGTGTAAGAGAGGTGAACTTTTGTATGCACCACAGATGGCACAGGGTTCAAATAAGGTCAATCTAATTGTTTTTACACATGGTGTTAGGCTGGCATTACATACATAAATGTGATAATTCCTCCACATGTGAGAAGAAATTAATACAGTGAATTACTGTATAAAAATAAAAACAGTCACGTTATTTATGTCAACAGTACACATATGGATTTGGTTTTTCATACATTAAGCAGTCTAAATAACTGCCCGAGTAAACATTGTAAAGTACTGCCTTTACTCTACTTTACCTCTGTGTTCCTTTAGTAAAGCAAGATTAAGCAGCATGGTGTGGAGGTAACCATAGAACATGAAGACCCATTCATCATCACTTAGCATTGGTGTGCAATGCCAAACTCTGTGCAAATGCAGAGGACAAAATGTGAAGGCCTGTATTAGTATTTAATTACTTATGTTTTTAGTGTGTGATTCTATTTTGTTCGACCAGGTTAAAGGTGTAAAAATGTGTAGATAGGAAAGCGGTGAAATGGTGACAAACAGGGGGCAGAGCATTGTGGAAGCACTATAGGAATGTAAAAGAGGGAATTAGGAAAGAACCATAGCTATCCAATTCTTCAACAGTGTAATATGAACATGAATAGCAAATTGGATGAATTTGGACAGTTGCCTCATTAAAGATGGGTGACAATAACACAATCATATTATATTGGCAATTGGACCAAATGAAGTCTGTCGGGAAGACACATGTGTGAAATGGAAAGCTATGTATGGGACAAAATTTTTTTTGTGGGTCAGGTGTCGAGTTTTTTTTTATTTTATTTCAAAAAGAGATGAATGCTGAGAAGGGCTGTAGGTATTTCAGGGTCAGGTAAGTAAGGTGGGTGAGGAAGCAGGTGCAGACAAAGAAGACAGAGACAAGGATCGTGAGGGACACAAAAGTTGGAGGACACCGTGATTGGGGATAGGAAGAGGACATTGGTGGCATGTGCTGGTCAAGCATGGGGACAGTGAGAACCTAGTCCTCACCCTCAAAAATGTTAACATTGTTCTCTTCCTCAGTTTCCTGTTGGATTGCTTGACATTTGTGTTTTCTCTGTATTCCAAAAAGGACCTTTTCCAGATGACTGAGGCATGTACCAGTGGTACATTCTATGACCTTAAACACCATGCCTGGAGGCTCCTTATAGGTAATGAAATCCTCAACTCCACCAATAATCCTGGAAGCTACCACTGCACCAGCTGTGGGGTAATGCTACCTGATGTTGAGATTATTGCAGGGGATGCAGAAGGAGTACTGCCAGGTTGCATCTCAGATGTGCTGGGCATTGGTGTGGCATCCATTGAAGGGGAGACAGGCTGAGCCACAGTAGCTAGCATACCTCCTTGTGCTGGGAATCATTTTGTTGGTTGTCAGAAAATTATATCTGACTGGTGTGATCACATACATAAAAATAAAACAAAGATCTAAGGGGTGGGCGTAAGTGAAAAAAAAAAGATAAAAAGATAATTAGAATCAATATATGTCACATAAAATAAATTACTTCAGTAAAAATATATTTTTTAATTTTACATTAACTCTACTTTTTCAAAACTGAAAATAGGACTGAGAATTGTTCCAAATAATCCTTGCAATATGTATATATTCAGAATAAAATCAAGATGTAGAGTAAAGCCTCAGATCATGTTTATGATAGATAAATATAAAATAAAACTAACTTGACAACACAACTCAACAAAAGCTATTTAATCTGACTTGTTGGATTAAACAGCATTTGTTGGGCTGCATTGCCAAATTCGTTTTATTTTATAAATATGCATATATTCCACATATGCTTTTAAAAATAATACAGATTAAGTTAACAACATGGCATTTATGCCAGTTTTGTTGAAATTAATATTTAATATTTTAGTATGTATTCGTTATTTGCGGAATTTGAACCCAAAAAGTCTGAATACACTCTTACAAGTGACTCCTACAATTACCTTGAAGTCTGGAATTACACCGGTATGCTTGCTTTTACAGTTAAGATGTGCATGGTTAATAAGTCCTCAGCATGGGCCTCTTTGTTTCCTGAAATCTCCTGGCAGTAAAATTAAAGAGGACAGAGAGAAAGAGAAGGTCATTATGCATACCAATCTTGCCTATCTCCAGCTTTGTATATCATTTAAAGTATCTTTACCTGTATACTTAAACAACTGTGGGATGTCAACAGTCCAAAACTCATCTAACCACTGGTTTAGTTATTCCTGCTTGTCCCTTTTCAGGTCATTATAATGGTTCCTATATTGCTCCCCAGTGTGTGGAATGCCAGTAGCACTGAAGACAGCCTTAGCTGGACTGTTCCAAGTCTCTAATTTGTATTGACACCCAGTATAGTGCTTCTGCAGCAGTTTATGGTTCTGGCTGTTTACAAAGAGTGCAATGAAAATTCTACATTCCTCTACACAACATCTTTGAGCCCTAAATTGAGCACCATCCTACTTATTTCCTGCTATGTCTGCACAGGTCATCCAGCAACATTTAAAGTGTTTTTCTGCCAATCTGTGATATTGCATTTTGTGGTTAGTGAGCAAGCCTGCACAATCATGCCAAGCATGTTTGAGTGATGTTAAACAGAACACAAAGATGCCAAATGGGGAGGAAGACAGTTTATGAAATAGGAAGATTAATGGACAGTTGACATTAATTCATGGTTTGTCTGCTGCTATACCTGTTATATGACTTGACTTTTAATACGTGTATTGAGGTATACATTTTTATGTCGACACATGTCTGTGGGGCTTTATACTCTGATAAAAGAAACCTATGTAAATTTGAGAATATATATTCTTCCACATTTTCCCTCATTGCCACAGAAGAAGTGCTTGTCAGATATGCTCATTCATTATATAGACACATTACAGAGTGACTGGTTAACCATGCATGTGTGTGACCTGAAAAGGTCCTGGTTTATGCATTCTCATGTGTGATGAAAGAGTTATGTGGAACAATATACTGGAAATGCATATAACTGTATTACTTCCAGGAAAGATTTCCAAGTTCTGAGTCAGACTGCAAAATACATTCTGTTTTTCAGCTATACTTGTGTTATGTGAGCTGTATAGATGACTATCTGTGAGGCATGAAGTCCATCTCAGGGCAGAAAAGAAAATTTGAATTACAGAAACATAATTGTCAGGATATCCCCAGTCACACATATATCTCAAACAATATCCACTGCTGTACAGTTATTATTATGTACAATTCTCTTTATATTATTCATTTTTATTCAAAATTAACTAGAACAGCATTAATAAAGTTTGGAGTATGCTGGATTAGAATCCTGGCACACCTGTATTGTGGCCATGAGTTACATCAACTGCCACATGGAAGGCTGGGCAGCAGGTGTATTTTTTACACTCATTACTGTCCAGAGTGCTCACTGCCACAAAGGAAGTGTTTGTCAATCATACTCATTACTTATATAGACACAATAAAGAGTTGAATGGCTAACCATGTATGTGTTTGACCTGACTGTCAGTAAAGTATGAAGTCCATCCCAGCTCAGAAAACAAAAGTGTTAATTTCAGAGCCATAATTGTTCTTATACCCATAGTTACACATTATCATGTATATGATCTATCCACCTGCTATACATAGTTATTTTTATATATAATTATTTTTATAAAACTTAAAGTTTGCTGCATTAGACCCCCAGCTCACCTGTATTGTGGCCATGAACGTAAAGCTATTGCCACAGAGAGAGCTAGGCAACAGGTGCATTTTTACAATCATTACTGTGTATGAGCACTGACAGCCATGCAATGCTGTGTAGCGTGTTTGCATGATGGACACCAAAAGAAGAAACAATTAATCTTTTTGAAAGTTACAATGGATCTTTATTGTCTGCAGCAGTACAGTGTGTTTATGCAGAGGTGAGCAATGCACAAACTGGTTATTAACTTTTACCCTTAAAAGAAAAATGAAGACCTTGAACCATCATCTCTATATATCCTATGTGCTGTGTGCTTCATCGTGTTTACCAGGTGTGCTAAACATACAGTTAATTTACAGCTCTAACTTATACTGTCCTTATCATAGAAGTTGCTGACTTCCACACATTGGTGCTAAGCAGAGTTACACTTGTTAAGGCAACTTCCTTTAAATTTAAAATACATTTCACCATGTTTGCTTTAAGCCATGTGCCCACAAATAATGTTAAAAAATAAAATACACAAAGTACATTTTAACATGTTAGAGATTTTTACACAACTCTAGATTTGAACTATTATAGTAATGAACCCACCAAACACACTGGGTGAGTCTTATCTCTCCTTATGACAGAAACAACTTTGAGCAGGAAAGCAAATCATGTTCATACAAGCAATTCCCATTTCCTCTACAGTATTAGCTGGACATATATACTTGTAAACTCTTCTTTGTACATGTGTGGCCTACATATTTAGTGCAATGATTGATCACACAACCATTTATGAATATGTTTGCACCAACACAGCTCTGTCTCCTCTTTATATTGTGTTCATTCTTTTCTTATCTGAGCTGTACTCTCAAACAAGTAGTGTATGGTGTATTTGGTATCATTGTCCTTTAAATGTATGATAAAAATACTTGACAGTGAAAAACAAAATTTTCAGCAAAGGCATGAAAGTTTGGCTATTAGTGACCAGAAATAATAAATGGGTGTTGTTCACTTCCATTTAAAAGGTTGCTACAGTTACTTCTACACTTTATAAGTGCATCCTTGACAACACACCCACTGCAGGTAAGGAAGTCTGAATTGCTGTTGTATCTTCCTTCTCCCTCACACTAATCATTCACAGTTGCAATTCATTAGCAACTGATAGTGAAATAGTGCCCACAGTGCATCTACACCTGCTACATAAAGTCAAAAGTTTGAAATTCAAAAAATCAAATGGGTTCATACCTCATTTGCATCTTCACCATGCTCAGAGAGCTGAATCTATACTATAAAAGGTAACCATGAACCCAGGGAACTTGAAGGTAAGGAGACTTTTGTGTATTTGAACAAAACAGAAGGCTACTATTTCTTTGAAGGTGATTTATCTGCTGAGAAGGTTTATAATTTTGTTAAGATATATTTGTATTATTATAGTATGCTCTAGATTTTGTAACATGTTACAAGGCGATTTATATATCCAGAAGAAAATTAAACTTTTATCTATATTTGCTTCTTATGAATCAATATCGGCATAGGCAATTTTGGCAGGCATTTACATTTCCTCAGACAGGTTATTAATTATCATCAAACGTGTTATTGTTAAAATTGTTATTTGACAATCTTCTGTGTTATTGCAGGGAAATGTAATATACAGTGTAAATGACACGTGTTATGCATCTGAGATGGCAGAGAGACACCTCCAGGGAACTGGTGGGCACAGGGGGAGGTGAGTGTCAATCATATAAAATTGAGTTTTCTGTTATAAATGTGTACACATTGTGAGAATTGTGTTGAAAGCATATATACCAATTGAATTATCGGGTACTCCTTGATTTGTACAAACCTTCCTTTGTTTGTTGTTTTGGGGATGAGGGAGTCACCTACCATTTGTGTACTGCCACAACAAAAAATGTGTTTCAAATGCTTTTCTCTTGAAAATGTGTAGTCATCCTGTTATTTCAGTTGGAAACAATACATTACTAAAGTGGTATTCCTTGATTTATACCAAACATTATTTTGTGTGTGAGTTTGATGTGGTACAACCATATAACCTTCAGTTTTAATAACCAAAATGTGCCTTTCCAGTGCTTAATGTTGACAAATATGTGTATATAAGCATGAATTCAGTTAGGTGATATTTATGTAATGTATCCTTCTCTGTTTTATGCCACATAAGACTATGGGAACCAAGCTTAGAAATCCAAGTAAACCCCCTTTCAGTGACTCAGAAAATGATGTCATAATGGAGGCGTTCTAGTGCCATAGCACTTTTCTGCTTCAGACAGGATGTTGGGATATGGCTGCCAGAATGCAGATATGGCATGACATCAATGCAGTAGGGGGGGGCACACCAGGACTTATGATCAGGTGCCTTATAGGGCAGGAGAAGAGCAGCTGGCTGTGAAATGCTGGCTGGGGGGGGGGTTGCTACCGAGTCTCCACTGACATAAAATGAAGGCTTCCTGTCCACTGGTCAGAGATCCAGAGAGCTCAGTGGAAACTGCATACCAAAATGTGATTTATGTTGGTGTTGATATGTCTGGGAGGGTCCCAGGAGGCTCTTTCAGGTAAGCTTACATATGGAAAGTTTAAGATTTGCTTATATAGTAACATATAAAAATGTAAGTAATACTTCCTGGGGAAATTTTTTTATGAGCCTATTGGTAAATTAATAGACATATATGCCACACTTGTTTATTACTCATGGCTGCGGGTTCATGTGTCAGCCAAGTTTCAGTTAAAAGTATTCTTAACAGACATATAGGCAATTGTGTATTCACTGTCCTCCTGTGTTATTCCCATTGTGATGTTTAATTTACATCCTTCCCTTGCTTCATTTCTTTCAGGACCATTGTCCCTACCAAGTAGGGACATTTTTAAATATTGCTCTTACAAACTTAGAAAGTTGATAGAATAACAGGTTTTGTGTTAAAATGAAATTTCTAAAGGGTATATAGTCTGAAATTCAAATGTTTCTCATTATTTTCTAACTTCAGTCTAATGATTTGCCCCTAATTCACCAGAAAACCACAATTTTATGAAAAATGGACAAAAATATGAGACAAAAATCTAGATATTCTGTGAAAATCTGAACAGTTGAAAGGTATGGCTAAGACTGAATATGTGAAGATGAGATGGGTTTTAGAACTATAAGATGATAAAGGATCTGGATTAAATGACACTGTGTCTTTAAAACTTGTACTTAAATCACACTTTAACTCAGTAACTCGATTACCTTAAGTATTTAAATATACTTTTGCATCTGCTTTTAATGGTTTGAAGAAATGCCTTGTGGTGTGAAAGAACTTACCGTTTCTGTTATTAAAAGTGTAATATTATTTTTGCCACATTGGTCAGTTCTTTCTTCTTTTCATAGTTCATTGGTTTTGAATTGTTTCGACCTTTATCCGTTGTGCCTGCTTTTAAAATTTGAATTCTGTAGCTTTAAAGCTGAGACATAAAAATGGCTGAGGGATACTCCTCTGTTGCATACTAGAATTTCAGATACTTTGCGGACCAAAATGATAGGTCATTTAGATCATTAATAATATTTGGAGTCTGGTAAGAATAAAAGGACTTCGTCCTGACAATTTACTTTTGCAGCAGGGGCATGTTTTGCACTGGACTTTTAGTGAGTAATACTGTTTATCACCAGAATTTCTCAGGGCTAGCAGCTGTTGTAGAGGCTACCTTCATTTTCAGCAGCCATTTCTAGTTGTAGCACACCTTCATCTTCTGTATGTCATGAACATGCAGATGTGATTCATTTTTGTTTTTGGTAAATTACAGTCTCACTGTACAGGTACCTTTTAGGGAGTGAATCATTTTACTACAGGGACTTAAGGCACTATGGAGTTGATCAGACACTAAATAGCTATGTACGTCTTTTAAACAGTATGCTCACTGTTAAAGGTTGCAATGGAGTGGTTCATTATAGGGCTCAAGATACAAAATGCATTTGAAAAGCAGAACATTATTTAGAGAAGAATTATCCAGTTAGAGTTTGTGTTTGGTGTAGGGAATTAAGTCATTTTTTTTTGTGGGGGGGGGGGGTGTGAGCAAGTTTGTAGTAGATGTGGGACATTTCAGGCTGGATTGTTCCCTTCAAATCTGAGGAAGAAAAGATTCTTGAGGGTAAAGGTGATAATACTAGTCCTGGTAGTGGAATAGTGAAATATAAGAACATCTGTTATATGCTTTGGTAGGTCTGTTAGATGGTAGCTTATGCTGGAGTTATAGAGGGTTATATGTAGAATCATGACTGAGATAGGGCCTGTTACCTTGTTTTTTATAAGCTAGTTCAGGATGCTTTGTTGGAGTTGCGTGATGATGTTCCCTATGAAGGGGTAGAATAAGTGACTGCAAATCCATCCATAGTGAAACACTTGGCACACAGCATAAACCGCTGGTTGCCACAATCAGCTGCAAGCAGGGGTCAGAGAAGGCTATAAGGTCAACAGAGACCAGGATAAATCCCTAGGAGTTAAAGAGAGAGAAAGCATAAGAGTTCAAGGAAGTATTCAGGGCTCTAGCATTTCAGGAAGAACAGGAAATAGGTGGACTTGAAGAAGATGAAGAAAAAGAAGAAGAAAAATGGCAGAACCTCAAAATAGCATATGTGAGGGCTAATGAACAGATATGCATCTGAACCATGTAAAGAAATAATCTATACAAGGAAAGGTAGTTTTGGAATTCAGAAGGAAGTCATTAAAAAAAAAGAGAGCAGAAAAAGTGGGACATAAAAAAGATGGTCCAGGCTAACAAGGAATACTGGTTGGCAAACAAAGAGGCTAAGAGAGCAGTTGCAATAATAAAGAACAAGGCATCAGATCACTCTACAAGCTTCTGGAAAGTGATTAAGTAGATGGCATAAAGAAACTCCATCAAGTTTCAAGGCAAAGACAGAAAGATAAAGAAGATAAACATCAGACACCCTTCATAAGGGATGCCGGCAACAGCTTGATCACCAGTCCACAGGTCAACAAAGCAGATGGAAGTCATACTTCCAGCAATTTTTAAATGAAGAAAACTGCATATAGGCAGTACTGCTCCAGACATAGCCTACAGTGAACAAAGAGGAACCCACCTTAGAATAACTAAGAATAGCACTATGGAAAATAAAGTCAGGAAAAGCAACAGACTCAGATGAGGTTGCGCCAGATATGATAAAGATGTTGGGTGAGTTACGGGGAAATGGCTCTTTCGAGTACTCATAGCATTATGGAGAGAGAGAGATGCATTTCCCAGACGACTGGAGAATAAGCATAGTCATGCAGGTGTACAAGAATAAAGTAGGCATTCATAACTGTGGGCAGTGCAGCGGCATTAAACTCCTGTCACATTGCATGCAAATTCTGGAGAGGATGATTGATAAATGAGTATGCACATAGTAGAAAGTAAGAGAGAGATGAGCAGTTTGGGTTCAGATCAGGATATGGCACAAGTGACCCAATGCCTGAAGTGAGATACATAGCTGAGAAGAAGCTAGAGATGAAGAAAGAGTCCAACTGAGTACTCCTAGACTTGGAGAAAGCATATGGCAAGGTCCCGTCATAAAATTATTTTGGCAGTCCTGTGATGATTTGAAGTTCCTGAAACATTAGTGCAGACTACATACAGTAACCCAATGTCACAAGTATGAACGGTATCTGGACTCAAAGAGAGGTTCCCAGTGGGAGTGGGTGTGCATCAAGGCTCAGCTCTGAGCCTACTGCTGTTCATACTGATGAAGGACTACATTAGCAAACCAGCCAGCAGGGACAAATCACCAAAGCTGTAAAACATCAACATTTTGACATATGTAAATGATATGGTTTTGATGGCCAATCATTTTTCTTATATGCAACTTTCAATGTATGTTGTTTGTAAAGCAGGTATGTAGTTGGATTTACTGTTAAAGGAATAGAAAAGTGTTGGATTCTGGACTTTTTAGCATACTGGACTGCCTATACCTTCTTTTGCTTCTATAAATTTTTTAGGTCTTACTTTTGGATGACAGGTCTTGAGTTGAAGATTTGAACAATTTGTTGAACTTTATAATCATGAAATTGGATTTTTGGGATTGTTTTCCTATGTCATTTAAGATGAAGGTGGTTTTGGTTACAAAAAATATTGAATTTCTTTTTTATATTTCTTTTTGTTAGGTCTGATTACTTATGTTGCACATCTTTTTCATTGCCTGATAGTTTTCAACAGGAAATGATAAATATTTATTTTACTGGTTTATGGTATTCTAATTTGAGCCCAATTAAGTAGGGCTCTTGTATGGTAAGTTATCATTTTAGATCTAGGTGTGTTACAGCTGGTCGTATTTTGAGGTTCTTTGTGAAGTTTTTTTTTCAAGTGCTGTGAGATGTTAATTTTTTGAGCATTTCCTTGTGTTGATGATATGCTTTGTGTTTTGATAAAAGTTCAAGAAAAGTGGAATTATAACTTTTGTTTGGTGATATGAAGAAATTTTCTGAAATTATCTGGATGTGAAAGATCAGATGAACAGACAACATTCTTGCTTGGAAAGCCTGGTCCATTAAAATGTTCCATGTCTCTGTTTGGATCACTGTTTAGATCTATACAACACTTCCAATAATCTTGCTTTTAAGAAACAAATGGCTGAGATCATGCCTAATTGCATGTTGTACAGATTATGTTGAAGTTTGTCACACACAAAAATCTGTTAAGGGAAATATGGACTGTAAAGCTCTTATGGAATGGCACAACAATCCTGATGAATGTATAGGGATGGAAAAATATTACAGCACTTTCTATCAATTACAATAGATACCAGAAAATCTGGCAATTTTTTTTTCCTGTCTTACTTCTTCTCTTTACTGTTTTAAATCTGGATATTGTTTGTTTTGATAAAATGTAAAAACACTGCCAAAGATAAATTAAAAAAAAAAACAAAACAAAAAAAAAGAAACCCATGAAGCCAGGGGGCTATATCCAGCACCGTTTACTGTTTTATTGACACAAAATTGAGCACTTTCATCTGTTAGAACTTCATAAAAAAATCATGTTACTTGTGGCGACCTTATATATATATAGTTGTCCATACATTCATTAAAATAAACCAATTAATCAATAAAAATATTCCACTGTTTAAAAACACACTACCCCAAACACATGACTACAAACAGACTAAATGAAATGATCTGTGTCTCACATTACAGTAATCCATTCTTTGGAGAGATTAAACAAACATATTTCATTTCAATAATGTATATCAATAATAATAATAATAATAATAATAATAATAATAATAATAAATATATATATATATATATATATATATATATATATATATATATGTGTGTGTGTGTGTGTGTGTGTGTGTGTGTGTGTGTACCTACAGAATTTTACACAACCACCTTGGTGAATTAATTCAGATTTATTTAAAAATTAATTTAAAAATGTACTTAAAAATATTTGATGATAAATTTAAATAACATCATGATTACAAAATATTATTTGTCAGTTTAAATATGTGAACATATAAATATAAATATATATATATAGAAATGTGTGTGTGTGTGTGTGTGTGTGTGTATGTGAATATGTCTATATATCTATATCTAAATATATATCTATATCTATCTATCTATCTATCTATATATATATATATATATATGTATATGGATTTACCTCACTTTGTCGAAAACCCATATTATTGAATCTCAGTTTGTTGACACTCAAAGTATCCAACTCCTAGTTTTTCAAAGCAGTGGAACAACAAAGATATTCCCAGGGTAAATAACCACCTACCCAAAAATAAATAAAACCCAAACCATGCCATCCCTAACCCTGCCAGATGGGGACCTATGCCCCCACACCCACCAATGTGGTGGGCTGCACCACCCACACATCCTAACTAAATATACCGAGATCACACTACAGTTGGGAAAAGGGCAAAGTTCATCATCTCACACAACAAGTTACTTACCCAGTGAAGATCTACATTGTTCTACTACTTCAATGAAATGGGAGTTTGATATTTTGAGTATCGACAAAGTGAGATTCGATAATATGGGATTAAAAATCAACTAGTATCTGAACCTCAAAAAGAGGTTAAAATGTAAATTTATACTTACAGAGATAGATATACCCCACCCCAAAAAATGAACACCCATAGATTTATATTGATCACAATAAATATGCATCAACCCAACGTCTTCCCTTTTCAATCATTCACAAGTAAAAAGCAGCTTTTAAATACAACATACACCTAATGGAAACCATGTCAATCAGGCCATAGCCATTTGTGGAATTAGGTGTCAACTGCAAGCTAAGTTCCTTTAATTCCAACATGTCTTTCCATGGCCCTTCTCTACCATGAAGGACCACGCTATCAATGACATAAAATTTTAAATTGTGGGTGTCATATAAACTTTGATGTGCTTATATTGAGCATTTAGCTGAGCATTAAGCTCAACACATTTACGAATCTCGTATAAATGCTGGTAGATTCTAATTCTCAAGGATTTGTTGGTTTTCTCTATATAAAAAGCTGGACATTCCAAGCATAAGGCCAAATAAACTACTGCCTTACTAGCACAATGAAACTTGTGTTTTAAATGTATAACGGCATGCCCTGATATAACGAAATGTGAACCTACAAAAATGTTCTTGCATTGATTACAATGACCACAGGCCCTCATTGCTCCAGACCTTTCACCCTGCCCTACTCTTTCAGTAAGGGATTTGAAACATAAATCTTTTTTAGAAAGAAATTTAGAGAGGGCACCAAAATCCTGAAATGGTTCACCTAACATGGCAAAATTTTCAAACTTTTTAGTAATAACAGTTTTAAACAAAGGAAAATCAAAACTGTATGTGCTCACCAAAGCTCTATTAAAACATGAATCCAGATCCATCTTAGTATTCCTTTTATTATGAATCACTTCAATGTTGCCACTTGCTATTAAAAGGGGAAATGTACTTTGTTTACATTTCCATGTCACTTCCTCTTTAATGGACCTAATCATGTTCCGGGGGTATCCACAAACCTAACATTTGTTGGAGCTTAGTGCTTCCTTGTATAAACAGCCCCTCTTGTGAAACCATACTGGAGAGCCTAAACATTTCTCCCTTTACCAGGGCCCTCTTTAGATGCATGGGATGCCAACATGTATAGTGTAATAAATAATTAGAATTGGTGGACTTCCTGTAAATATTGGACTCATATCATTGCTTTTCTTGTTTTTTTGGATATAGTTAAGTCCAAATAATCATTACTCTCCTTAGACTGATTTATTGTCAGTTGGAGAAAATCAGTATCATTATTTATGTATATAAAAATGCCAACAAGTATAAAATCACTGTACAAAATATTATGTCATCTAGCAACCACATGTAAAGTGCCCACTCATTACTATATCTAGATACAAAACTATACTTAAATTTCCATTCGTCCATGATTAAATTTACAAAGACTGGGGCACAGACACCTACCATTGCCCTCTCAGTACTCTGCCAAACAACTTTCCCTTCAAAAAATATGAAATTATTGATGAATACAGTTATCATTAAAACTCTCAGAATTTTGGTTTTGCTATGCTCTAACTGACTATGACTACAAAGGAACTTGTAAAACCATTGTAACCTCAAGTCATAGAAGATTACAGAAAAAGGATCTTTAACATCAATGGTAATATAAGTGATGCCATAACTGTAGATATCTTTGGAAACATTTGCTAGAAAATCCCAGGAGTCCTTATAAAGTTAAGAGATCTTCTTAATCACCCCCTTGAGGTGTAACTTGATATACCTCACAATAGTGAATGTTTTAGACAATTTGGCATCCACTATAAGGAGCAAAGGTGGATCAAGAATATTTTTCTGTAACCAAGCCAAACAACAGGAACCGCAGGCAGCAAATACCACTCAAAACTAAATGTTTTACCTAGGTTTCGTCCTTTATTTTAACCAGACTTCTTCAGAAACAAACAAACCAAGAACATGATCAAGTCAAACCTTAAATACACTCATATTAATAAAATCAACATCAATTATCCAATAAAAGCATACCCAATTAACCTGCCCTATAACCAATTAAAGGTCTAAATGCAAAAGAAAAGAAACAAAAAAAAAGAGAATGCACTTGCAAGTTCATATTAAAATGATAAATGTAAACACTATACAGTTACAATCAAACATATGTATATATATGCATAAAAAATGAATAATAATAAATAATAAAACGTGTGATAAAATAGTAAAGTGTGCCAAATAAAACACCTTGAACACTAACATTTACCCTAAAAGGTGTCTTAACTTCAAGATGGGAACAATACTGATATGATCATTAATGCCAGGAAATACGGTGGCATCCAATGTTAGCTGCCACTTCATTTCCTATTTTTCTAGTAGGTTTATGACATACATTCGACATTATACTCGTTTTCTGGATGACATTTTTATAGTGTGGGAGGGTACGGTTGAGAAAATTGGTTCGTTCATCGAATACATAAACAACACTGTCAACTTTTTGAAGTTTACCCATGCTTATAGTAAGGATGAATTGTCCTACTTGGATGTTAACCTGAAAATTGACTGGGTTAAAAGGTCATTGGCTTCTAACATCTACAGAAAGCCTACTTTTTCGAATTCTTATTTAAATTATTCTAGCTGGCATCCTGAACATCAGAAGAAGGCCATTATTAAAGGCCAAATGGTCAAAGCAGCCAGACTGGTTAGTGATGAACTTGAATTTTTGAAGAAGGTAGAGTTTATTAAGGGTATGTTCATAAAAAGAGGATATCCCGTAGATTTGTGTGGAGTAATAAGTGATGAAGTCATTAGAAAAAGACATGATGGTATATATAAGGCCTTACTTACCACGATAATTAGTGGAGAACCAACAGGGACGGAGACCATTGCCACATTCTATGTCAATTCTAATGAAGTTAGTGTAGGTGGGATTGTAAACAATGGAGAAAATGATGGCTTGAAAACCAATGCAAGTAATGCATCAGAATTGTATTTTATTACCACTTATTCTTATGATACCCAATACATAATAAATATTGTACGTAACAATTGGAGATTGCTTAAGTTAGATAATATGGTTTGGGAAAAGCTGAATAATCCTCCCAAATTTGTTTATAGAAAAGGGAGGTCTTTCAAGCAACTCCTGGAAAGGGGTGATTGGGGTGGTAGTGAAGCACTTAATCAGAACAGACCATTTGGTAATTTTAAGTGTGGAAGATGTAGTATGTGTGGCTACATCATGCCCACGCATTCTCAGGTATTTGTGGCCAATATGTTTATTAACATTCATGGGCATTATGATTGTCATACTAAAAATGTAGTTTATTTGGCTAAGTGTTGTCAGTGCCCAGCATTTTACATGGGAAAAACCTGTAGAGCATTTAGAGACAGGATTAGTGAGCATGTATCGGATATTAGGCATAAGAAAAATACTAATGCTTTGGCCAGGCATATACAACAATATGGTGGGCACCAATTTAAGTTTTGTGTTATACAACATATCCAAAAGGATAGTCGAGGGGGCGTCTTAGATGTCCACCTTGACATTAGTGAAATGAAGTGGCAGCTAACATTGGATGCCACCGTATTTCCTGGCATTAATGATCATATCAGTATTGTTCCCATCTTGAAGTTAAGACACCTTTTGGGGTAAATTTTAGTGTTTAAGGTGTTTTATTTGGCACACTTTACTATTTTATCACCCATGTTTTATTATGTATTATTATTCATTTTTTATGCGTATATATACATATGTTTGATTGTAACTGTATAGTGTTTACATTTATCATTTTAATATGAAATTGCAAGTGCATTCTCTTTTTTTCTTTTCTTTTGCATTTAGACCTTTAATTGGTTATACGGCAGGTTAATTGGGTATGCTTTTATTGGATAATTGATGTTGATTTTATTAATATGAGTGTATTTAAGGTTTGACTTGATCATGTTCTTGGTTTGTTTGTTTCTGAAGAAGTCTGGTTAAAATAAAGGACGAA
The DNA here is from genome assembly GCF_019279795.1 of Protopterus annectens. Classification (NCBI taxonomy): domain Eukaryota; kingdom Metazoa; phylum Chordata; order Ceratodontiformes; family Protopteridae; genus Protopterus; species Protopterus annectens. The sequence goes on along the minus strand of NC_056748.1, from coordinate 194,323,384 downwards.
ACCTAGGTAAAGCATTTCATTGTGAGTGGTATTTGCTGCCTGTGGTCCCTGTTGTTTGGCTTGGTTGCTGCTCTACAATTCTTATTTGTTGGTGTGGAATTTAAATTAATATTTTTCTGTACTTTGGGGATTCAAAAAATTGTTGGTGTTCTTGCATTAGTGACTTTTAAAAAATCAAAGTCACTATAGGAAATAAACCCTTGGGTTACAAGGTTGTTCAACATAACATTAATCTTATGGTATGCAGTATTTCTATTGTTTATTGAAAACTCCTTGTAACTCTCTGCATACAACATATGTAAAAAATTTTTTGATGTAATCATTCATATTCATTACAAGTTAGCCTTCTGCCTTGTCAGGTTTCATAAGTCAAACCTCTCTTTTGCTAATTATATGTTTCAGCAAGTGTTCTCCTCTAGTTAAATTATATTTGTAACTTGCCCGTGAGTTTTGTATGTTAATTTATTTTATGATTTGATGATGTGGAAACATTAGAGTGCTTTTTCTTTACCATGGGCAGTGGTTTTCTTATTTTTCCATTATTTGTATTTTAAGTCATCTGTGTGGTGGTTTTGAGCAGCTATATTTCCTAAATTATATTTGTAACGTTTGTTACATTTTCCAAGTATCTCTCTAATGTCAGCTTCACAAATTTTCTCAAACAGATTGATAGTTGGATGAATAGGGGGATTGAAGATACTAGTTCTAGTACAAACAACAATGTGCCTATACTCAGTATTAACTTTTTAGGAGAAGTTGTAACTTAAATTTAGTTTATGAGTAAAAGGTTTGACATCCAAGCTTGCCTCTTCCATCCTACCTCTCCTTCCTGGAACAAAGGTGAGCCCTTGTTATGGGTTCCAACTTACATTCTGATTGGATAAATCTTTTTAACTGACAAGGCTGTGAAGTTATGGAACTATTAATTAAAAATAATTTGAAGGAAATGGACACTACACTTGGTGAAATTAACAAATTATATAATTCTTTAACTGTTGATTTATTATATACTGTTAGATTTAAAAATCATTGTGACATATTTAACATATTTAACAAAGTGCATTCTATTGTTCAGGATATTAAAAGCAAAAAGAAAAAATAAACTTTTTGAGGGATAAACATGCTTATGAACAGGGTACAGCTTATCCAAAGCTACAAAGTCAAGGGTTCCATGGTTTTCAAAATGGTAATGATTTTATTAGTGGCTTGAATTTTGTGTACGAGAGGTACAGTGACCTGGTTCCTGGAGAGGTGAACAGCAATGAAAGGGACAATACATATGATGATTCAGACATCCCTTTAGATCCCCTCTTCCCCAGTGATCAGAAACAATCTGGAAGAAGCAGGGGAGGGAAGATCAACAGTACATACATCAACAGGATTGCCACTCAAGGGTATATCCAAATCAACAACAGATACACAGGCAAAACCAGAGGAAAAGACAGAGGGGTGGCAAGAGGAGGAATGCTCTAAGGAATTAGATACATCTCATATTATTGTTTACAGCAATAGATGAGATTTAAAAAATTTTAATTGTGCACTTTGCATTGATAACACTTGAGCCCAGTTGTTTGAAAAAGGGCTAATCTTTTCCAGGTAGAAGAGGTAGGGTGGATGAAGCAATGTTGGATGTTAAACTTTTTACTCATAAATTAAATTTAAGTTACTACTTCTCCCAGTAAGTTAATATGAACTATAGGAATATTGTTGTTTGTACTAGACCTAGCACCATCATTCCTCCTACGTGTCCAACCATCTATCCTTTTGAGAAACTCTGTGAAGCTGACATTAAGACAGGTACTTGGAAAAGGTAACAAATATTGCAAATCTAATTTAACTGGAGGAGATGAACACTTGCTGAAACATATAATTAGCACAAGTGAGGTTAGACTTATAAAACCTAACACGGGATGGGGCTTAGGTGTGATGAATATGAATGATTACATCAACAAAATTTTGGATATGTTGTATGGGAACAGTTACAAGGTGGTTTCAATAAACAAGAGAAATATTGCATACCATAAGATTGATATTAACTTGAATGACCTTGTAACCCAACGGTTTATTTCCTATAGTGACTTTGAATTTTTTAGAAGTCACTAATCCCAGAACACTGACAACTTTTGTAATCCCAAAGGGACACAGGAATATTCTTGATCTACCTTTGCTCCCTATAGTGGATGTTGAATTTTCTAAAACATTCATTATTGCGAGGTATATTGAGTTACACCTCAATGGGGGTGATTAAGAATATCTCTTACTTTTATAAGGACTCACGGAAATTTTTAGCAAATGTCTCCAGTCATATCTACAGTGATGACATCATTTACATTACCATCCATATTAAAGATATTTTTTTTTTGTAATCCCCCGTGACTTGATGTTAAAATCATTTTACAAGTTCCTTTTTGTCATAGTCAGTTAGAGCAGGCAAAAAAAATTCCAAGAGACTTAATGGAAATTGTCATTGACAATAATTAATTATTTCATATTTTTCGTAGAACGAGTTTTTAGACAAAGTGCGGTGGTGGCAATGGGAGTTGCATGTGCCCCTGTCTTTGCAAATTTATTCATGGCCAAATGGGAATTTAAATATATTTTGGGATTTAGATACAGTAATAAATGGGCACTTTATGGCTGGTTCCATTTTGTACAGGGAATTTAGACTTCTTGTTGGGATATTTTCATATACAAAAATAATACTACTGATTTTGTCGGATTTACAATGAATCACTCTTAGGAGAGTATTGATTATTTGGACTTAACTATATCCAAAAATCAGGAAGAACAATGATTTAAGACCAATATTTATAGGAAGCCAACCTATTCTAATTCTTTATTACACTATACAAGTTGGCACCCCATGCATCAAAAGAGGGTCCTGGTGAAGGGACAAATGGTTAGGCTCTCCCGTATAGTTTCACAAGAGAGGATTCTTATACAAGAAAGCACTAAGCTCAAACAAATGTTTGAGGTACAAATAACCACAGAAGAAGGCAGGTGCCCCAACGTTCACTAGTAATCACAAAAAAAGCACCAGAATCCAGGAAAAGTGACACGAACAGTTTAATTCACTAACGCTGAAACTTCACAACACGTTTTCGTCCTTGACTTCATCAGATACCAACACTCTTGGTGCACTCATCTTAAATACATTAACTAATTAATGATAGCCAATGACAAACAAATTGATTAATTAGAATTAGTTAAAAACACATACACATATATATACTCACACAGATTATACTTACTAAAACCACCATAAAAATCATACCCTATAATAAACAACATGTACAAAACTTGAATGTTTGTAAATATAAATGTGAATATCATAAAATCAACTAAGGCCAATTTTGAGAGAAAAATTGCCATGGATTCAAAGGACAATCATAAGGCCTTTTTCAGCTATGTTAGGAACCTGGGTGGAAACTCACAGATATGCTCAGAATTAGTCCAAAATGATACAAAAATCACTGAACCCACAGACATTGCCAACATACTGGCAGACAGGTTCAGTGCAAACTTCACCCTCTCCCCTAAAGGAGAGATAACTATCCCAGCCGAGTGTAGCCTCCCGGACATCTCAAATGCGCAGGTGAAAGCTGCTCTCTCTAAAGCTAAAAACACAGCATCAATGGGACCGGATGGTGTCCCCGGCTGTGTGCTACACGAGCTAAATGAGGAATTAAACCCGCACATAAGGCAGCTGTTTAATCTCAGCCTTACCACAGGATACGTGCCCAAGGAGTGGCGTATGGCAACTGTGGTCCCACTCCACAAAGGTGGCGCCTCACGGACCCTGGTAATTACCGCCCCATAAGCTTAACAAGTCTAGTCTGCAAAGCTATGGAGAGGATCATAATGGAGCTCATAAACAAAGATATAGGGGACTTGCAGACATTGGACCCGACCCAGTTTGGCTTTGTCAAGGGAAGATCATGCCTTTTGAACTTGGTCGACTTCTTGAAATAGTCACCAAGGCCATTGATGAGGAAAGGCAGTCCATACAGCCTACCTTGACCTTGCAAAGGCTTTCGACACAATACCCCACTCGGGTATTGTAGAAAAACTTACCAGCTTAAATGTAAACCCATATGTCACAAGATGGGTTGCAAACTGGCTTAAGGACAGAACCCACAGGGTTAGAGTTGCTGGCGCTGTGTCAGACTCCAAGCCGGTCACAAGTGGTGTCCCACAGGGCTCGGTCCTTGGCCCCTATTGTTTGGCATCTACTTCTCAGAAGTACAGGCCAACATGGGAGGACTTTGGCTGACAAAGTTTGCAGATGACTGCAAACTGGGCGCCATAGTGGAAAGTGCATCGGACACTGATATCCTTCAGAAGGGACTCACGGAAACAGATAGCTGGTGCCAGAGCCATGGCCTGAAGTTAAACGCCAAAAATGTATAGTCATACCCTTCGGGAAAAACAAGGTAACCCCAAGCTACCATATAGGTGGCAATCCACTAAGCACAGAAGAGGTTATCAGGGACCTGGGGACCCAGGTTGACAGTGGCCTTTCTTTTGACACTCACATTGCTAAAGTGGTTAGAAAGACCTTCTACATTGCCCACCTGATCATGAAGGGATTCACATCCAGATCTAGTGAGGTCATTGTTCCCCTGTACTCTTCACTTATCAGACCAATGATCGAGTACAATGCCCCATTCGGGATGTATCTCACCCGACATCTGCAGCAATTGGAGAGACCCCAAAAGTTCCTCACCAAAAGGATAAAGGGACTCCAAAATCTGTCATATGCTGCCAGATTGAAGAAACTCCAGCTCTATTCAGTCGCATACCGTCTGCTCAGAGGTGACATGTGCCTGACATACAAGGCCATGTCCAACCCGGAATTAATGGACATGCTCCACCTCAAAAATCCAAATCCACCAAAACCACTAGAGCAAGCGACTTAAACCTTAGCACGGATATAAATAGGACGTGCTGGAGGGATAGATTTATCACTCAGAGACTCCCTATGCTGTGGAATAAAATCCCGGTCCATGTGAGGCAGAGCACCTCGCTGACTCTGTTCAAGAGAAATCTAGACCTGTGGATGGGAGATCGTAGGTTTACCCCGGGAATCATCTCTGGGTCACTGCTGGACAGAGGCACAACAAACTAATGGGCACAGTATTTTTTCATATAAGGGGTGGCGTAAGCCACAATAATTTGGGCTAGGCTTATAAATGCCTTAGGGCAGATAGCCTAGTATAAACCTATGAACCTATGAACCTATAATATGTTTGTAAAAATGAACCTTAATTAAAACTATGACATTATGTTCTAAAATTTTTGTAAAGACAATATTTGTTTAAAATAATATACAAATCCTATAATTTAGTGGATCTCAGTTTTAAAACTGGCTTGAGTGAGATCATGTCATTGAGACCTGGTTTTCTATTTGCTTCTAAAACAATTTTCCAAAATAGTTCTCTGTATTCCACCAGTGTTTCCCAATTCCCCCCTCTAGGGTCAACCGGCACACATTCTAACACAAAAAATCTAAATGTAGCTAGTTTACATGTAATAGTATGCTTGTATAATGCATTGTTTTCTTTTTTAGTGCTGATGTCATATAAGTGTTCATAGATTCTTTGCTTTAACATTCTCTCACTCTTCCCTATGTAAAATGAATCACACTTTGTGCAGGTAGCTAAATATATTATATCCTTGGTGTTACAGTTAACATATGTTCCTAGAGTTAATGTCCTTTGTCTAATAGATAAGTCTAATGTTTGTCCAACATTAAGATGTTTACAATAACTGCAACTTCCACATTTAAATAAACCTACTTTTTTCCTAGTAGCTTTCCCAAACAATTTTTCAGTTGTACCTCTCTCCAAAATATTCTTAATGTTAGTACCCCTCCTATAGGTGAATTTCAGTTCCTTATCAAAAATACAGTGTAAGTCAGATAGTCTAGCAAAGTTGTTCCATTCCCTATTAACAATTCTTTTTACCAGTCCTGACTGACCATCATAGGTTATTGTGATACCAGATTCAAAATCCACACCATTGTTTAGGTTGTTTGAATCTTGTCTATCAAATACTCCTCTTATACCTAAAATAGGTGCAAATTTTCCTCCTCTTTCCCTAGTAACTTCACTGCATATTTGATCAAAAGTTCACTGGTAACCCCTATTTAAAAATAACCTTTTCAAAAATCCACATTCATTAAAATAAGTAGTGTCTTCAGAGGTCATTCTACTAAGACGAACTAATTGACCTTTAACTACACTTCTCTTCTGGTGGGGTGGATGTGAACTAGTAAAATGTAGGTATGAGTTTGAAAAAGTCTCCTTTCTAAAAATCCTTGAACTGAAACCATCCTTAGTCTTGGTAATATTAACATCTAAATAATTCAACATTTGGGTATCATATTTATATGTGAATTTTAAAAAATCAGTAGTGTTATTTAAGAATTCTAAAAACAAATTGAAATCATCATTATTGCCTTTCCATAAAAAACATAAGTCATCTAAAAACCTACCATAGAATGTCCAAAATCTACTAAAAACCGAAGTTAATAAGAAGGTGAATAAGATGAAGGGGGAATTGGGAAACACTGGTGGAATACAGAGAACTATTTTGGCAAATTGTTTTAGAAGCAAATAGAAAACCAGGTCTCAATGATATGATTTCACTCAAGCCAGTTTTAAAACTGAGATCCGCTAAATTATAGGATTTTTATATTATTTTAAACAAATATTGTCTTTACAAAAATTTTAGAACATAATGTCATAGTTTTAATTAAGGTTCATTTTTACAAACATATTTACATTTATATTTACAAACATTCAAGTTTTGTACATGTTGTTTATTATAGGGTATGCTTTTTATGGTGGTTTTAGTAAGTATAATCTGTGTGTGTATATATATGTGTATGTGTTTTTAACTAATTCTAATTAATCAATTTGTTTGTCATTGGCTATCATTAATTAGTTAATGTATTTAAGATGAGTGCACCAAGAGTGTTGGTATCTGATGAAGTCAAGGATGAAAACATGTTGTGAAGTTTCAGCGTTAGTGAATTAAACTGTTCGTGTCACTTTTCCTGGATTCTGGTGCTTTTTTTGTGATTATTAAATGTTTGAGGTATGTTGATACCCCTGGAACATGACTAGGTCCATTAAGAAAGAAGTGGCATGGAAACCTGAACAAAGTACATTTGTCCCTTTAATAGGGAGTGACAATATTATTGAAGTGAGTCATAATAAAAGGAATACTAAGATGCATCTGGATTCAAGTTTTAATAGAGACTTGGTGCTCACATAGTGTTTTGATTTCCCTTTGCTTAAAACTATTACTAAAAATTGGGAGACATTTGCTGGGTTAGGTGGCCATTTCTGGATTTTCGTGCCCTCCCCAGATTTGCTTATAGAAAGGATGTATGTTTCAAATCCCTTACTGTAAGAGTAGGGCAGGATGATAGGTCTGGAGTAATGAGGGTCTGTGGTCATTGTAATAAATGCAAGAGTATTGTTGAGGCATCATTTTTAATTATATCAGGGTATGGCCTTATACATTAAAAACACAACTTTCATTGTGCTAGTAAGGCAGTAGTTTACTTGGGCCAGTGCTTGGAATGTCCCACTTTTTATATAGGGAAAACCAACAAATCCCTGAGAATTAGAATCTACCAGCATTTCTATAATATTGGTAGATGTGATGAGCATTATGCTCTATATATGCACATCAAAGATTATGACAACCATAAATTTAAATTTAATATCACTGATAGCATCTTCATCAATGGTAAAAATAGACCAGGAAAGGACCTGTTAGAATTAAAGGAACTTAGGTGGCAGTTAACACTTAATTCCTCAAATGGCTACAGCCTCAATGACATGGTTTCCATTGGGTGTATGTTGTGTTTAAAAAGATACTTTTTTGCCCGTGAATGATTGGCAATGGAACAGATTGAGATTTGGTGCATGTTATTGTGATGTGTTTAAAGCTATGGGGGTTCATTTTTGGGTGTGATGTAGGTATGTCTACAAAGACAAATTTACATACAAAAACATAAGTTAAAGGTTCTTTAAGGATACATTTGTTTGTCATTGGCTATCATTAATTAGTTAATGTATTTAAGATGAGTGCACCAAGAGTGTTGGTATCTGATGAAGTCAAGGATGAAAACATGTTGTGAAGTTTCAGCGTTAGTGAATTAAACTGTTCGTGTCACTTTGTGTAGTGTGATTACTTTTAGCCTCTATTTGTGGTTCTGGTATTAGGTTAGAGGTTATATATGTATATGTATGTGGTTTACTATCAAAATGTTGAACGTGGGTTTGGTGAAAATGGGAACTTCCCATGTTGCTGAATATTACTTGAGCAATAGCTCGTATTAGTGAATGCCACTATACATTCACAGATGTGAGCTTGATTTAATGAATAGATACAGTACAGTGCGGATTGGGAAATTCATACCTTTCCTCACTGTAGCATGATCTTGGAGAATGAATATATAGATGGGGGGGTACAGGGGGGATTGCCCCCTTGAAAATGTGGAATGCAATCTAAGACTGAGTCTTTCCTTAGCTCCTATAGGGACAGTACATTTGATATTTGGAGAAAATGTCGAATCTGATGAAGTCTCATCAGATTCGACATTTTTACCTACTTAATATGCGGGAATTCAACCTTGACAGTTGATGTTCATAACATTTTTACTTTTTCAAATTTCGAGATTTTGATAGTAAACCTATGTGTGCCTAGATATATACACACACATATATATATATATATATATATATATATATATATATATATATATATATATAGTTTACTACTATTTTACTGAAATGCACTTGGTCTAATGATAGTAATATCGACTCACTTCCACAAAAAATCATATTGCCGATTTCCGATTTAGCCAAAATACATACAGAATACGACCTAGGAACAAGCATTAACATCGGTTGAGATGGGGAGAGATTTGCACATCAAGAATATCAGAGATCGAGTTTCAGACTTCAGTAAAATGATAGTAAACCTGTATATATATATATATATTTTTTTTTTTTTTACATGTTCATATATTTAAACTAACAAATAATATTTTATAATCATAATGTTATTTAATTTTACTGTCCAATACTTTCAAATACATTTTTAAATTTATTTTATTTTATTTAACATTTGTTTACCAGGAATGTCTGACTTGGAATGAAGCCAATTTTCAGCAGATGCTTGGGGAGAAATGTTCCAGACGCATGTCTTTGTAACATGGGAGGAAGTTTGAGTACCTTCAGAAAACCCACATGAATGCAGGGAGGATATGCAGACTCTGTGCAGAAGACACTCCAGCCAAGAATCAAACTGGAGAACCTCTTGCTGTGAGGTGACAATGCTACCACTGCACCACTGCTACATCCAATGAATTTTTTAAATTAACTTTTAATTAATTGACCAAGGTGGTTGTGTAAAATGTTGTATATACATATATATTTATGATTATATTTTATTATTATATCTATATACAATATTGAATTGAAATATATTTGTTTAATTCACCAGGAACTGGATTGTTAATTGTAATGTAAGACACAGATTATTGCATTTGGTGTATTTGTAGCCGTGTATTTGGGGTCACGTGTTTTTAAAGTTGGAATGTTTTTATTGATTAATTGACTAATTGGTTTATTTTATGGGCAACTATATATAAAGTCACCACAGGTAGCATTGTTTTATTCTGATGAAATCCTAACAGATGAAAGCACTCATTTTTATGTCAATAAAACAGTAAACGGTGGTGGATATGGCATCTGGCTTTGTGATTATTTTTTGCTTTGAAAAAATATGTAGGACAAGACCAGATAGAATGAAAGAATGATTTACATATCTGTATTCCTTGGAAATTGTGAATAGACCATTGTGGTATATTATTGTATAACTAAATGTTATATATTCCTGCTTTTGTTTCTAATATTTCAACCAATGTGTTACTCTGCAAAACTTGTTGTATGAAAATGCCTTTTCATTGTATTGTTCCATGATTTTTTTAACGTGTACTGTTTTTAGTAGGTGTTCCTAAGATGGCAGAGAACAGTATTACTGGACTGGTTGAGAAGTTTATATTGGACAAGGAAACAGTTGTTACTAAGCAAAAGGCTGAGGGTTAAGATAACACAATGTTATTGGTGATATATGGAAAGCCTGAACCTGAGAGGAGTATGACATGATCTTAGGTTATGGGGAGAGACACGCTGAGAAATACGTTTCTTGGAAGCAGTCTGTGCTGATTAGATCATAAAAGGAGACATGGGTAAACAGATTAATGCTACCATTGTGTGGTCTGAGGTGTCTTTATTTGGAAGAAAAATGGAACAAGTACTGCTGTTTAGAGGCATTCAGGATGGAAAAAGTATGAATTGTTTGCTTAAAAAATGTTAGATCATTTGATTTGGAAAATAGTGCTACAACCCTTGATATGACTACTGCAGATCTCAGGGCTATTTTACAGCTGGGTAAATAATGGTTCCTTAACACAGCTGCAGAGATAGTAACAGTGATCCTCAGAACTGTACAGAAACACTTTAATGATAGACAGTGACATTTCATGGGATGAATCAACATAAAAACTTTGGATCTCTTCAGGAAGCAAAACGTGTGGTTTATTAGTGTTTTTTGTCTTCAGAGAGTGAAGAGTGTCATGTGAAACATGATCTATCAAAATATTCTGAAGCATATTCTTTAAGCAGGCTTAAAGGTTCTAGACATCATTGAAATATGGACTATGGTGTTGCACATTAGAGCACCTTTGGTAAAAACAACATATTGGTTCATTTCACCTCTATCATTAAGAACTAACAATGTGAGAGGTGATATTTTATGGCAACCCATAAAATTAATTGTTATTTCTGTAGGGATGATAGATATAATATAGACCATCACAGAAACAAAAAAAAAGTATGTGATCAAGGAGATTCTAATTGTAATCCTGAATGCAGAACATGTAAATAAATAAAAAAAAGAAATGTCTTTTTAATTGTGTTGTGTGGAAAAAATAGATGAAGAGTGTTGGTGTTTCTGATGCTGAAAATAAGAGTTTTTTTGCTGCTGGACATGAAATTAGGTTAAGAAATCAGATAAGATAGATTTGACAAGTGAGGAAGCTGAAGATAAAGGCAAATGTGGTACAGGAAAGTGATACAGAATTAGAATGTTTTTTTTTTCTTTTTAAGCTAAAATTAGAATCTGATGATAGATATTCAGTGTTAAAACTGGTTACACAAGAGAAAGATGCAGAACAGCAGGGAGTAGTGTAAACTGTAGGACAGACTAAAAGAAAAGGAAAAAAGAAACAAAATAAAAGGAAAATGTAATGCATGAGTGTTTTAAATTACTTACTGTTAATTTGAATACATCTATGTCTATCATACTATGCATTGAATAGTTGTATTTTGATTTGTAAACGCAATAGTGAAAATGAATAACATTGGCTTATTATCATATGATTTTGTTTATTTTTGTTTAAATTCTATAGATGTTATTTTATTATTCTGATGAAGTCTAATTCTTTCAGAAGAAAGCACTAAAATCTATAATTTTTCCTGGTTGATATTCTGATGGGTTTGTGTTTTACATGGTCATGCATTGGATTTGGTGCTCCACTTGGGTGTAACAGTCAGGTTTTGCTAGTCAAATGATTTGATTACAGCCTCTTCAACTTCGTTGCCAAGCTCCCTAATTTAACACCTGCAGATGAGGGTCATGTAAAACCTGATTTGTTGTCTTCCACCATCCATTGACAATTGCAGAACTTCAATGCATGGGATATTATATTAGTGATGCTGCTAGGTAACATAGTAATGTCTTTACATATTCTTTTGAACTGTTTGCCCCAAGATGTACCTCTCAACTGTCTACATTATGGAGGATGCCCATATTTTTTTCCTCAGGCTTCCACTCCATCTCTCTTGAAATTTGAAATTATTTCGAAGTTATTAGTTAATAGTTCAGCATTTTAAAAAAGTGTCCTTAATTTGAGGCCTTTTCCCTAATTAATTTTGCTTGTTTCTATCTTTGGATGTAAAACTTAATAGCTATTATATAGATACAAGGTACAGAGTTTGATTTAGACCTCTGATTAATGGCTAGGCTTTTAACAGTCTACAAACTGATAGCCTAGTATTTACCTATGAACCTATACCTTGTTCACCTTGTGTCACATGAGCTATTGTACAATCAACAGCTCTGCGATCTGAGGCAAATGGGGCAATGGTTACAGTGGATATGATGCTATGCCTTCCTGTTGGAGGACAAGATTGTAATTGATGAACATCATTCTTTCTTCTAGGCTGAGTTAAATTAAAAGGAATGGATTTACCCATCTCAAGAAATCTCTGAGTCAGCCAACTGATGTATAGCACTCTTCTGCAAGGTAGCTAAGCTTAGTAGCTCATCTGAATTTACTGTCAGGTGATATCTGCTGAGGAGTATGTTCTTCTTGCTAGAAGTTATATTTCTAAGCATGTCTCCATAGGTTCATAGGTGTGTACTAGGCTAATGGCCCTGGAGCCTTTACAAGCCTAGCCCATAGGACTATCCTGGCATCATGCCACCCAACCTTAGTTCCCAGTGCCTCTGTTGAGTAAAGCCACTGGAGTGATCCCTGGGGTGAATTTTCTATTTCCCATCCAGTCATCAAGATTTCTCTTGAAGAGGGCCAGTGAGTTGCTCTGATTGAGATGTATGGGAAGTCTATTCCATAACATGGGCAGTCTCTGGGTTATGATCCTGTCCCTCCAGCATGTTCTGTTGATTGTGGTAATGAGGTTGAGGTCTCTGGAGCATGTGGTGTGGAGGGATTTCTTTAGATGTAGCATTTCTAACAGAGCTGGATCAGACATGGCTTTGTAAGTCAAGCAGAGATTGCCTCAAAGTAGGTGATATGAGACAGAGAATAGTTGGAGATTTTTAGTCTGTCCATATAGGACAAATGTTTAAGGCCTAGGATCCTCTTTGTGAGGTACTTTTGCTGCCTCTCCAGTTGTTGTAGGTGTTTAGTGAGGTACATACCAAATGGAGCATTGTACTCAATGATTGGCCTAATGAGAGAAGAGTAGAGGGAAACTATGACCTCTTTCTTCCTGGATGCAAAACTCTTAGTAATGAGATATGCCACAAAGAAGGACTTTCTGACCACAGTGGCAATGTAGTGGTCAAAAGAGAGGTTGTTGTCTACCTGTGTTCCCAGATCTCTTATAATGCCTTTTGTGTTCAGTGGACTACCATTGATGTGGTAATTCAGGGGAACTGGCATTTTTCCAAAGTGGATGGCGACATATTTTTTGGCATTGAGTTTAAGGCCATGGTTCTGACACCAGTCATTGGTCTCAGTGAGACCTTTCTGTAGGATGTCAACATCACTTAGGGAGTTAATAATAGCTTCCAACTTGCAGTCGTTTGAGAACTTTGTCAGCCAGTGTCCCTTTGTGTTGGCCTGGACTATAGTGAAGTAGATATCAGACAGGAGGGGACCCAGTACCGAACCCTGTGGGACTCGACTCATGACTGGTCAGCAGTCTGACTTGGAGTCAGCTACTTTCATACTGTGGGTTCTACCTGTGAGCCAGTTTGCAACCCACCTAGTGATATAGGGGTTGATGCCTAGCTTAGTGAGTTTTTCTATGATCATGTGATCACCCCTCATCAGGGGTAGTATTGGTTCTGGTACACTAACAGGGGAATTCCACAGATTCTGGTCAACATAAGAAGTTTTGTTCCAGGTCTGAGATTGAAATACTACATTAAGATGATTTTATTTCACTGGTCTCTAGAATGTGCATGACCACTTGTGCACTGTATTCCTGCCCAATCACATTGATTAAATCGTGTTGAGATGTTTGGGCACAGTCCCTTATCTCTCTGTCATTTCATCCCTTGAAACTGGAATTTTTCCTTTTGAACTGAAGAATATTTGGGTTACTCCAATCTTCAATACAGTGGTTTGATTATGAAATAAAGTTACAGGCCATTTTCCAATCTGCCTTTTGTAGTAGGGTCCTTGAAGATGGTCACATACATACAAATGAACTCCTCTCTGAGTGTTACTATAATGTATGACCTATTCCAGACTGTAATTTTGTCTAGGCCTAGTACATACATCACCCTTGTTTGAGAAGTTCCTGGTCTCCTAGCAACAAGAAATCAGTGATTTTGCTCCATCCTGGTCTTTTTAGTTATTTCTTGTGTTTTGAAATTGTAAGCCATGACATTTTACTTGATCAACTGAGTTACTATTACAGTGCCGTGGTAATTATATGACAGTGGTTCCACCTCCTACCTTGCTGGTCATACACGGTGGGCTATATCTGGAGTTAACTCCTCCTTCTGGCACACAGGCTGTTTATTGTTTACATAGGTGTGATTATTTTCAATCTGCTTAACTTCAAATACAAAGTTTCAGCTGTCTTTAAATCTTCATGCTACATTTGGTGAAACACATAACTAATTATGCATCTTATATCTTCTGTTGGTTTATCTATGGATGTGCGTGTACTCCTTTCTTCATGCCTGGACTTCTGTAGTATCCTTTACCTAACTGTTTCCAAACTCTGACACCTACCTACTAACTGCGGATTCTAGATATTATCATATTATGTCAGTGTTACAGACACTGTACTGGTTACGTATTCAGTCTTGCATTGCATACAAATCCTTCATCCTGGTTTATTTATCCATTCAAGACTTGGTTCCCCCTTATATTAGGAAACTTTTAAGCTAGTATTACCCTGCTTTCATTATTTGCTCATCAATTTCAGACTGCTGGAGTGTCCTACAAATATTAGAGGCACATCTTATGAGTCTAATATACCAACAGCAGTTTAAACATTTTATTGTACCCTTACAGCCCTATTGTCATGCACTAATAGTTACACCAGCATTAATGATGTTCTTTTCACTGCTGGGGTTTTCTTTGACATGAGACACACCTTTGATGCAGTTAAACGTAATTGTTTGTTCAACAAATTGCAAAAGCTCATCTTTGGAGATAATACTATACTTTGGTTCAAAAAGTACTTACAATAATAGAACCTTCCAAATATATTCGAATATTTCTTTAACAGAAAAAGAGAATGTTCAACACTGGTGTATGTCAAGGCCCTTGTTTTAGTTTCTCTTCTTTTCTGACTTTATATTAATGATATCACACTAGAATTATCCAACCACAAACTAGTTAAGTATTGCTGACAATATTTTTCCACAGGAGACTGAAAAAACCCACCAAACCTTACAAGTTAATTTACAAACAAAAATAAATTGTGAACCTCTTTAAGTGGTTATACTCAAACAAATATCTATGTAATAACAGTAAGGCAAATATCACAATTTTCTCTACAGCTCAGAAACTCTTATCACTACCTCCTTCAACCATTATGGATACTAAAGGTCACTATGCCCCTAATGTAAACCAACAAAAGTACCTAAATGTTACATTGGTCCTTCTCCTAAACTTTAATACAGACATAGAATATATAACCAATAAAGTACTGACACAAATAAAACGTTATCATATCTCTCAGCTTTTATCCCCTAATTGCCTTTATGGCCAGAGCCAAAACATTTTACCTCCAAAGACTGAATTTGCCCTACCACTTATATCCATTTATTCGTCAAATAATACTCAAAAACATCAGGTATCAGACAATAAGATGTTTAGAATTACATATTAGCAGGCAGAGATCATCATCATCACTGTAGCTTATTGGAAAAAGGACATTGGCTTCAATTATAAACAGTCTCATTTCTGCTTAATAAACTAATATTGAAAATTCTTCTAAACTTTGGAACTCCCTTGAATTCCAATTACAAAAAATGGGCTATCAAACATCCACACTCAAATGGGAATTCACTCTTCTACATATCCTACCAAACAACATCTCTAAAACACAAGCAATTACTATGATCAATATTTTTCTCTTACTGAAACTCTATATAGCAACCGATAGGCTTAACTTAAATAACATATCTGGGGAGAATTTTAAATTAATGGCGACCAAACATCTCTTAGCCCAAAAGATTTTAATCGACAAGGGGAATAAAAACATCAAACACAGGAAATTATGGGAACAAATCTTCAATATTGTTCTTGCCTAGCTCATGACATTGTATCAGACTTATATACGAATAAGAGATTCCATACTAAACTATATTCATAGCTCAAGAAGTTTTCTTCTCTTTCATCTCACTCCTTACTCTAAGGTATACTCGCATCCACAACAATCTCACTGAAATGTATCAACTTGTCTCTTAAATATTGAAAGCATCTATGTTGTTGTTGTTGTGTCTTTTGGCTTTTCCCGGTTAGGGATCACCACAGCGGAACTCCGGTCCGCTAATGATTGGTAGTTGATTTTTACATGCCGAGTTACCAGCCCTGACACACAACCTTCAACGAAGTTACGCCCATTAACGCATGTTTCTCCGCAGAAGACGCTCTAGCTGAGAATCGAACCGGACAGCGTCTTACTGTGAGGCGACAATGCTATATAGTGTAAATAGTATTGTTTGATTGTTTTATTTCTGTTTGTACTACCCTCAGTGTATAACAACTGCTTACTGTGAAGAGGTCTTAACTCTACCTGTTCTATTATGTATGTTATTTTGGATCAATGAAAAGAATAAATAAAAATTATTGAAAAAAAAAATTCTGACATATGGCTACTGGTCTCCTCTTAGAGGAATGTTGTAAATTAGGGAACCAAATTACTCCCTTATAAATAACCAAGAATGCACCCTCATTCTAGTCAAACCTAGATTCAAAATACCTATTGGGGAAAAGTTTTCTCTGGAATAGAACCAGCTATATGGAACAAGCTACCACCAGAAATAAAAGAAAAAGACATAGCCACTTGGTAATTATTTACGAAAAATCACATCATGCATGATTCCTTTCTAAGGAATCTAAGTGTCTTGCTTTTGTGATACCAGGCAGATCATTCAATTATAACCCTACACTGCTTAGTTTTTTTAACTATTACAATTTATTTTTACTATTCCATCTTAACGTATATCCTGTATTTCTCACACAAGTAACATTGTATTAAGAATATTTACCTCTACTTTTTGAACAGCTTTCACACTATACTAAATGCTGTTATCTGAAACCATGTGCTACAGTGCATTGCCTTTATGTCTATAAGACATAGACTTTGCTCATGGTTATGTTTCTCTGCTGTACATTGTACTTGGGTCATGATGGAAATGGATAGGTTGCTTGGCTCGCCTACCTGGTTATCAAATAGAAATAAACAAATATCAGGGGCTTTATATTTGGGATCTCCTACTAGAGTGACTTAGGATAATCTTGTATATCATTGCATAACAATATTTATATCTACTTTCTTAGAGCTCACACACTATACTAAATGCCTTGTTTGAAACCCTGTACTACACTGCATTGCCTTTATGTCTAATACCTGTAGTCTTTGTTCATGGTTATGTTTCTATGCTGTACTTTGTACTTGGGTCATGACTGAAAAGGATCAGTAGACCTGTTTGCTTACATGGTTATCAAACTGAACTAAATAAATAAATAAATATCAGGGATTTTATATTGAGAATCTCATACTACAGTGACATGATGATATTTATGGCTTCAAGACTTCACTTAAAACTTACCCTTTTGACCTGGCAAATGAAATGTAGCCTTGTTCTATTCTTTATTTACTTATTTCTTTAGTTGGTTCTTTAATGCTTCAATTTATTCCTAGTTTTTAGATATAGACACTCAGATAAACTCAAACTTGAAGTATGAAATTGAATAGTATAAGGAATTGTGGAGGAGATTCACTATTTGCAAGTGATGTAGAAAACAAAAGAAAATAAAATACTGTTCATAGGATCATAGGAGATTACTAGGCTATTAGCTCTAAGGCCTCTACAAGCCTAGCCATGTTATACCCTTGTTCTCTTATGGACTAAGATGAACAGTCTGTGTTTGCAGCATGAATCTAGGATCAGCACTGGCTGCCCCTGTCTAAGAGGGACATAGTTCAAACCCCTGGTGTAAATGTATGGTTTCCCATCCAATTGTCCAGGTTACACTTAAATAGGGTCATTATCACTGTAATATTGCTTACATACCAAAGAATACATGGAGCATACCTTCTATCAGCAGATGTGAAACTCAGTACACATGCCACACAATCACTGTTACCCTGACATTGCCATGGAAAATTTTATAACATCATGAAATCCTGGCATGCATGCATATACTCTGACATTGCCATGGAAGATTTTATAACATCATGAAATCCTGATATGTATGCATATGTGTTCATGAAAACTATCAAGTGGTAATACTAATCTGATGTACTGGTACAGTTATCACACTGTACAGTCACACTACAACTGTACCTAGGATGCAATTGAACTCCTTAGGTTTCAAGATCGCATAAAAGCCAAGCCATACATAACCTGACTTACACAATTTTCAATAGTTATGTGAGCAATGTTCATACAGGAAAGTGCCTATGTCATGTTATCTAATAACAACGGTCTCTATCCATGAGGGATATGGAGTACAATCATGATTAGCCATCCATCTATCTATGTTGCACTTGAAGAGAGTCATGAAAGGTTTTTGTTTTTTGTGGATGGCATGCTTGTTCCAGAGAAGAGGGTAGTATCTGAGAGATGAATCACTCTGTGGCTACTCCATCTGTTGCAAATGTTTGGTGAGGTACATGCAAAAGGTGCATTGCAAACAATTATTAGTGTGATGAGAGCTGAGAACAATGGAATTATAATGGCCTGCTCATGCTTAGGAGTTGTGCTATATGCAAGGAAGTTGGCACCAATGTGGTCACGTGCTTGGGAATGTTCCAATTACTATCTACCTGAGTAACTAGGTCACATACCACTTGGTTTAGTCATGGGGGTGCACTGTCTATATTGAAGTTAGCTTTGGTATTTGCTTTCAGATTGGAATTAAGTATGCTTTCTGGTTCATTTAATGTGTCTCAATGGCTCTGGCAACAATCATTTCTTTGTGCATTAATAATTTATGCAGTATATCAATAGCATTCATGGATTCAGTGATGTCCACCATTTGCAGTCATCCAAAAGTTTATCAGACAAAGGCTGTCTAAGTTTATCTTCACCTTTGAGAATTAAATACTGAATGAGAAAGGGCCTAGTACAGATTCCTAATGTACGGCCCTGGTCACTGGTCCCTTGCTAGAGGTGAATTCACACACTTTGACAGTACGTGTCCTGTCTGTGATCCATTTGTCTACTCATTTGGTGACACTGGTATTTAAGCCCACTTGAGACAGTTTTTCTGTAATATCTGAGTGTAGATTTGTGTCAAATGCCTTGGCCAGGTCAAGGTAGGTGGGATCACAGTCTTTTCCTCATCTGTGCCCTTGGTAACATGTTTGAAGAAGTCTATATTAGATGTGACAGACATGTTTTAGCCATAATGAATCAAAAATATTTTGGCTCCACATTCGGGAGATGATGATTGTTTGGGCTGCCTCAGAGATGTGTCAAGTCAGGCTTATGGGTCTGTAATTCCCTAGATCAGGGGATGTTCACCCCTTGTCCAGATGGATGACTATTGTTGTACATCCTTCTACCAGAACATAGGCACTCTGGAGGATGTCTTTAAGTAATGATTCAATTGTGTCTGCTAGGTCAGGGTTTAAGTTCTTGTGAAGGCAACCTGGGATGTTATCATGGCCCATTGATGACATGTTATTAGCCTAACAAAGAGCACAGATGAGCTGCTCTTCTGGCAAAAAAAGCTGAGTAATGCTTGCATGTGTACTTTGGCTGATGGCCAGTGGGGACAGGAGGTTGAAGTTTGATCCAGACTGTCAGCTAGTGGACTGTCTATTTTCTCTGGTTGAGTATGGTTGGTGGCATCCACAAAGTGCTCTGAACTTAGTTGTGTATATCCCTTAACATTTCATACTTATTTAAAAAATTTGTGACAACTCCTCCGAATATAAACCTTGCTCATGCAACACATGACACACAGTGGTATTGTTCATAAAGTCATACGACTGTACCAATGTCATATAATTACATCAGTTGCACAATATCACCTTCACATCTATAGACACTGGGCTAAATGAAGACAACTACTACTTAATCCCAATAAAACCAAAGTATTATTGTTCTCACCAAAACCACTTTTGCATGACTTCAAAATATACTCACAAAATAAAACAGAGATAGAAATTGTAACTCAGACAAAGTTACTGGGTATCACCATAGATGATAAAACTCTCCTTTGAACAAAATATATTAGACACCATAAAAATTTATTTCAGACTTTGAAAATGTTAGACACAAGCATTCCATGGACAATTTCACCAAAAAACATTCGCCAATACCCTCTTCTTCCCCCTCCACTTGTAAGGGGCCCCTGTTCTCACTATCCTACACGTGTCTCTAAAAAACAAATTATAATCATGCTATTACAAAATAGCTAAATTTGCAACTGGTATATCTTACCACAAGCATCACTGCCATGCCCTCAATGAACTAAACCGGCCTGAATTCCCCCATTACCTTAACTTTGTACAACTAACCCTAGCACATAAAATAACATATAAGCCAGACACCTGCTTTGCCTTAAAACCCATCTTACAGCCCTATACCCCATCCCACAATCTTTGCTCCATAAATAAACAGCTTTTAAAATTATGCAAAACTAGCAATATGATTATAGCCTCTACTCCTTTACTATTGCAAAACTATGTAATGCCCTACCTCCAAATATTAGTGTCTTAGATTCCTTCAGTAGATTCATATTTACACTAAAAATCACTTTCTCAGCACTCACATCTGTCAGTGCTCCTTAAGTAATAACTAACATACTAAACTCCTATTGATCTACAATCTTTTTTAGACCACTTGTTTCTTACCCCTGCTACCACTCCTTCTCCCCCATCTCCTACTCTCCTCCCTATGCTATCATACTGTATCTGCTTTTTTCTTCATCTTTCCAGCTTTCCTAGTCCACTTTCAAAACATCCTCTTCTCCTTAGTGAATCTTACAACTCTATACTCATGTATTTCTTACAACTAAATAAAACAAAGGCACAGCAATTCCAGCTAAAATGTTTGAAATCTTTAATCTTGTTGTGCCTTTGTTTTATGTATTTGTTTGCGGTTTGGCACAGAGACCACTTTCCTTGTGTTTAGTAATTTCTTACAACTACTCCTGCTCACCATCCTAATCCTAACATCAACTCTTTCAAATCATTCATATACTACTATCCTTAATTACCATAACTACTGCTGTCTTACAATTCATGCTTTAAACTTTCTACTCTTTTAACCTATTAAGCAAACAGCTTATTATACTCCCAGAGTCAGAGTCTCCCCTTTAGTAATGTATATTTCTTTCTAGAATCTTAGGCTGAACCCGACTGTTAATTTTATCTACCCACATGTTTAAATTATATTATGTCTATAAATGTACATAAATGTAAACATGTTAAACTGTATTATTCCTATAGTTGTATGTAAAGTGTAAGCATAACTGTAAAATTTAATAATATCTGTATTTGTGTGGAGCTTGTCTCACAGGGCCAACATGGCCTCCACTGAAAAAATCAGCTATTTATAAAACTGCCTACTATAGAAGAAAAAAAAATCAATTTGTTTATGAAGTCATCTTTTGTTTCTAAACAACTAATAACTGTTTATTTAACAGTTATTTAAGTTTCATCCATGAGTTATAAGAAGAGGTAGGTCTAGTTGTTCTCTCCTTGATCATAAGAAATTCTAGATGACAGACTTTTGTTGTAATGGTAAAAAATTCTTAGGTTGATAGAGTCAATTCACTTTTCTAATTCTTGGTGATTATTTTCCTTGCAAATGATAAAACACTCCAAAGAAGTGAATAATTTATTTTTAACACATGAAGGTATTGGAGTATTAAATAAGATTAGTGATTTAGTTAAAATTAATTTATCACTAAATAAAGCCTGCAAAACAAGTTAATATCATTCCAAAATGGTTTAATTATATTACATCCATAAATGATATGCTGCTAATCTGCTTTAATGTTTGGCTTACTTCTCCATAATCCAACATTTTTCTTATACATTAAAAAATGTTATTTTGAGTGATAAATGCTTTACGTATAAACTCCAAGAAAATAATTTCCACTTTAAAGATGAAGTGGTGTGTTTAGAGGATGATAGTATCGCTTAAGTTCATCTTTACTTGGATAGCAATTATTTATGGATTTAAAATAATCCCAATAACTTTCTTTGCAATATTCTCCATTATTTCTAATCATGCTATCATTTTTTGACATAAGCCCTTTTTCTGAAATATATTGATGCATCAAAATGGTTAGAAGGCCAATAAATTTAGGAACATTTTTTATTGATGCTTGCATTAGATTTACTTTCTCTTCTGTTGAGTATCTACAGTTTTGAATATCCAAACACATTTCATTATTTAAATAATTTTTTTAATATAAAGTATTTTCTTTATCCATCAACTGAAACCAAGATGTTAGATTTTTGTCTTTAAACATAGTCAGTGTAGCTACATTCAATGTACATATATTGTTTTGCATATATGCTATAGGAAATGTTAAAAATAAACATGCTTTATATTCTGGATTCTTGTAAACAAAATTTCTTAAGTTAATCAATACGATGGAGATATAAGATGAGTTAATTAGTTATTTTTGATTTTCCAAAATGTAATATTTTAATAAACAACAAAGTTATTATTAGTTATTATGTTGTGATGTATGTATATGTGATGATTAGATTTTTAATAGATATTCTCTCATATGTCTTTCCATTTAGCATTGTAATTATTATTTGCCTTTATTATTGAAGATAAGGACTACAATTCAAAATAATGTAATCCAATCCCCCAGAAGACAAATTTCTTAAATGATGACTAAGAGCCAATCTAGGTTTATTGAGATACCAAATAAACCTAAAAAGTAAGGAATTAAATTATCTTAAATATTGTTTGGGAAGAGGAAGAGATAGTGATTGTATTACATAGAATATTTTTGGTAATATAATCATTTTTGTTAAAGTCTCTCTTCCATTGAGAATAGGACTTTATTCCATTTATTAATAAGATGTTATCCAAACCATTATTATAAGTTATATTTATTATATCTTTAAGGATATGCATTAAAATCATTCCTAAATATTTATTTTTTTATCTTTCACAGTATATTTAGAAAATCTTTCCTCCATATAACATATATTGGAATTTATGCATATTTTTTTTATTTTCATTAAATGTAAGTCCACACTTAGATTGAAAAATCTCAATAGCCTCAAACAAAGCATTAAGAGATGTTTTATTATCATACAGTGTCAAAAGTATATAATCAGTAAATAAAATATTTTTGAGTTTAGATTGTAATTTATTTGCATTTCTTAAATATCTGATTTTGACCTTATGTAATTTACAAATGACTCCATAATTAAAGTAAAAATCAAAGGTGACAATGGACAATTTTGCTTTGTTCCTATAGTAATCAAGATTGATTCTGAGACATAAGAACTTATTTTTATATAGGCTAAGGAATTATCTTAAAGGAGATTTATAAGTTGCAGAAAACCATTTGAGAAATGATATGCTTTCAAGACCAATACAAGATATTTCCAATTAACTTAGTCAAAAGCATTGTTGATGTCTAAGCTTATTAAAGTTAAAATATATTTTATGTTATTAGCATAACCAATTACAGTTAGTATTCTTTTAATATTATCATAAGTATTCCTATTTTTTATGAATCCAGTTTGATCATTGTTAATTAAATATGGAAGAAATTGTTAAATTCTACTAGCAGGTATAGCCATGAATATTTTGTAATCAACATTTAATAATGGAATTGACCTATAAGAAACACATTCAGTTGGGTCTTGGTCTGTTTCCAAAATTGGAGATATAACTATCTAGTTCCATGAAAGAGGAACCACTGTTAATATATATATATATATATATATATAAGATAGAAATTAGGTAACAAAAATCCAAAAACAGAATCAATTAATTTCTGAAGCGTAACACAGCAGCACTAGCAGTGAAACAATAATGGCAGCTCTCAAGGATTAAACCATTTCCTGTTCTGCTTACCTTAAATTAAAAAAAAATGCTATTTTTGGTCTTTTCCCAACAAATCCATTGCTCTGATCTGGCACTCTTCACCTTGAAGTAGTGAAAAAAAAATAAATAAATAGACAGTAAAAACTGGCTATCTGAAAACCAACTTATCCTTAATACAAAAAAAAAAAAAATAAATAATTACTACTCTTTCTCCCTTAAAACCTTAACCACATAAAGTCTTCCTTCTCCATACTGTCACAAAATAATACTCAAATACAGATGGACACCAGTACAAAACTCTTAGGTGTTACTATTGATGATAGACTAACCTTTGATTTACATGTCAATAATTGTATCAGAAAAACATATCTCAAGCTAGGTCTCCGCTATAGAAACAAAAAAATATCTTACCAAAACAGCAAAACTAACCCTTTCAAATGCTCACCTCTTTCCCACTTTACTTTATAGCTCCCAAATTCTCAACAGCCTCAACACTAGACTACTAAATAAGTTAGAAACAACTTATAACAGGATTGGCAGATTTGCTGCCCAAAATTCTTACAAATCCCATCACTGACTCTCACTAAAAGAACTAAATTGGCTAGATCTACCTAAGCTGCTTTGATATAATCAGTTTCTGATTATTAATTCCATTCTCTACAAACCCTCTTTCTGTCCAACTGTCTCAAATCTAATCTCACATTAAATACCCACTAGTTTCCTCTGCAGTTCTGAACAAGGCCTACTAAAAATCTACAAACCAAGGACCAAAATGGGTCACCTAGTCTATAGCTTTAACCCTTCCAAGGCCTGGAATAGGCTATCACTAGATATAAGATCCCTTGAACATCCCAATCAATTCAAAACCGCTACAAAAAATGCCTTCATGAAAAATGGACTTGCCAATGTAATTATCCCCTGTAAACACTCCCCTATAACCTACTTCTCTTCTCTCTTCCTTCCCTTCAATAAACAAACTTACAACTTTATCTTCTCTTCTTGGTACATCACTGTACAAACATAACTAGTAAACTATTCCAGCTATGTAATTATTGCAATATTATGTATATAATATGCAATTATAAATGTATCCCTCTGATGAATGAATTTCTATGTATTTCACTTTCCACAGTTTAATCTATGACACTGTAATGCAATAATGTGTGGTACTGATGAGTGTAATGTGTGACACTGTAATGCAGTAATCTGTGGTACTGATGAATGCATTTCTATATGTATTTAATATGTAAAATTTCTATTTTCTGTTGGAGATTTTCTCCTCGGGCCTCCGCTGAAAATGGGCATTTGTAGCCCAGTCAGACAAACCCGGTCAACAAATACAAAATAAATAAATAAAAATAAAATAAAATTCATTGTCAGATCTGGTTCTCCTTATCCCTCAAAAAAGGAACCCCAGGAACATTGAGTCCATTTCTGAGCAAAAAATTGTTCTACTTCAGAACTAAAGGAAAAAAAACACAAGCACTTGCTACAAATTTCTAAAACGTCTAGCACACACCAAGAGCTTGAAGCAAGTGCTTCAGTCCTGACCATAAATGCAGTATCAGAATTAATGTTTGCATTGGCATTAATAAATATTCATGCAGTAATGAATGCCAGTACTAAACTAGTGACCAGATGGTATCTGATGATTAACCCCCCCCAACATCTTGCACCAAGGGCAGCTGTCTCCTTCATCTCACCCCAACTTTTTCTTTGCCTACTACAAATCAGCTAAATGTAATCCTTCTGCAATGTCAGAGACTGGAAAAAAATCTTTGCTCACTGGTCATAAATAATGAC
This sequence comes from Protopterus annectens, assembly GCF_019279795.1. Classification (NCBI taxonomy): domain Eukaryota; kingdom Metazoa; phylum Chordata; order Ceratodontiformes; family Protopteridae; genus Protopterus; species Protopterus annectens. The sequence goes on along the minus strand of NC_056748.1, from coordinate 194,297,515 downwards.
TTTTAAAACTACAAGAAAGAGAAAAAAAGTCTTTAAAGTAAAAAAAAATGAAGTAAAACGAATGACAAAAACATCAGGGCAAGACTATTAATTATGAATTCCAAAACAGTCATATAGCAGCAGCTATCACATAGCATTGAAAACTCCCAACATTATTTTCAGGGGTGGTGGTATTCATGTTTTTTTTCAGACAACAAGGCAATTTATGCTGGCATTAATGGGAAAAATAACTAAAGAATGGGTAAAACCTTATTTAAATTACAATATGGTATATTTAAAAAGGAAGAGATAAGTTTTGTGGAAAGATCACGCAAATATGCATTTTTGCTATAAATATTGAATGGAACAATGGAAGGCAAATAAAGTGAAAGTAAAATTAGAATATTTGTATCGGAAGAGAAAATTAAGGGAAATGAAAGAATGATGTAATGAATGCATTGATATGTATCATGAAGCTCTGTAGAAGAAGGAAGGCAATAATAGGTTTATCTTGGAAAGAGAACTGTATGAGAATAAAGCAGAAAAAAATTATTAAAAAATAAAAAAAAACAAATATGAATTAATAAGGAAGAAATTAAGACATCTCATATTTGCTGGCAAAGGTATTCAGAAAAGGAGGTACATATGGAGGTGTTTACAGGTTACAACTGTTTTGTTTGTAGGGATCTAGGACGTTTGATCAAATGATCAGATGTCTGAATCCATAAACACTGAAAACACTTTAATGAAAGCACTTTAACTGAAAAAGCGCTTTCGTTAAAGCTTGTCAATAAAAAAAAAAAAAAACACTACATTTACGTTTTTGCAGGGGGGCTTCGCCTGTCTACACCCCCCATGTAGGGGGCTGTGCCCCCCACCCCCCCCACTTTAGTATTCTCCCTCCGCGACCACACTAGAGTGGGAAAAATGGAATTTTCCCTTATTTGCGCCATAGTACGGCCTCGGCAACAGGCATACCTATGCGAAAGTGCTTCTTCGGTGAAAAGCACTTTCGCGTAAGTATGCTCATGCTTAATGGATTCGGACGTTTGATCATTCGATCAAACATCCTAGATCTGTTTGTAGACAGCAGTTAATGGGGTATGTAAGCAAGAACGTGCAAAAGACTTTGAGAAACAGGAAAGGATGAGATATGAAAAGTGGATTGTTAAAACATTATAAGGCCTGAGATGTTCACTAAGGCGGATATTATAGTAAATGAAATAAAGGAAGTACTAAGTTTTTAGGCCAAGGGTAGATGGAATGAGATCATCATCATCGTCACCCTCCATTTTATCCATTTTACATGGGGTAGCAGTGTTGCATCAGCTATTGCCATTTCTCTCAGTTCAGATCTTATCTCCAGCCTTAATCAGTCATCATGCCTGACTGTCATGGATTTTTTTTCTTACACAGTCTATCCCTCATTTGTCTAGACATCTTCATGTCTTCTTGCTTTCTTTCTATCCCTTGCAAAATTGCCTTACCAAACTGTCTTCTGTTTTTGTGCATATATGACAGAACCACTGTGTTCTTCCTTATTTATGTTTTCTGCTCTTGTAGCTACTCTGACCTCCAATTTGATGTTAGTTTTTTTTCTTCTGTTCAGCAGTGTGCATTCTACTACCCATCTCAGGCACTTCATTATTTATTTATTTATTTATTTATTTGCATTTGTTGACCGAGAGTGTCCGACTGGATGTAGGTCCATTTTCATTAGAGGCCCGGGGAGAAAAGCTCCACAGTTAAAATATACAGACAGTAGTTACATTGGATTTACATAGCAATTAACAATTTGATCAATATAGCAATTAAAAATTACAAACATAGTTAAAGGTGAAGAACATAGTACATCAGTAGACAACTAGACTCTTTGTCATCTGCAAAGTACATAAACAGACATTAACAATTGTTACAATAAGACGTTCCTGCTGTATAATAAGTAGTTAGGCTTATTAGCATTCGAGCTTGCTATAATCAAGGTAGTTAGTGGGGTGTAAAGAAAGGTAGTGGGTGGAAGGGGTGGGTGATATTAGAGGGGGAGTTGCAAGGGCATAGCCAACATGTTTTTAGGTGCACTTTTAGTAAAGTTTTGAAGTGGGTGCATGATGGTACAGAGGTAATTGTGGGTGGGAGGGAGTTCCATAATTTGGCTATGGCACAAGAGAATAGTACTTCTCCAGCAGAGTTATTGGCTTTAGTGACCTGTAAGTGATTTTTGTTGCTGGATCTTAGTAGTCTGGTGGTGCAATAGGGTTGGAGTAAATTCTGGAGGGATGGGACTTTTAGTGGATGGTTTACTAGTTTGGGGGCGAGTGCCAGTTGATACCATTGAAGGCGGTGAGGTAGGTCAAGCCAGCCCAGTTCAGCAAGTGAGAGACAGTGGTGACTCCATCATCCCAAGCTTCCTCATCTTTCCTGTCTTCACTGCCCTGGTTCCTGTAACATACGGAAATACTGGTCACAACACAGTTTTATATGCCTTACTTTTCATTGTCTTTGGCATTCCTCTGTCATATACATCACATGTATTGCATGTTGACTGAAGCCCCTCTGATTCCAACTTTGACTTAGCTTCATAGGATGATACTAGGCTATTGGCCTGGAGGCCCTTATAAGCCTAGCCAAATGTTTCGCCCATGTTCCCTCAAAGTCAGCACCTGTTTCCCCTGCCCAGCAGGGACACAGGTGGGATCCCAGGGGTAGATTTTCTGTTTCCCATCCAGTCATCCAGGTTCCTCTTAAAGACTGCTAGAGAGGTACTCTGCTTGACATGGAGAGGGAGTCTATTCCATATACGGGGGAGTCTTTGGGACACAAATCTATCCCTTCAACAAGTTCTATTAATGTCACAGACCGGGTTTAGGCCTTGCATGTGGGTTGTGTGACTGGAGCTTGTCTTACAGATATGCAGCAATTCCATCAAGGCTGGGTCTGAAATGGCCTTGTATGCCAGACACAGGTCAACACTGAGCAGTCTGTATAAGATAGAGTAGAGGGACAGGGCTTTTAGCCTATCTGTATAGAATAGGTGTTGGAGACCCTGGATTTCCTGGTCAGGAACCTCTGTGGTGTCTTCAACTGCTGCATGTGCAAGGAGGTATTGTACTCGATAATGGGTCTGATAAGGGAGGAGTACAGGAATGGTATGACCTCCTTGTTCTAAGAAGAAATACCCTTATTTATGAGGTGGGCCATGTAGAAAGCCTTCCTTACAATGGAGGAAAAGCAGTGATCAAAAGTCAGGTTGCTATCAACCTGGGTGCCCAAGTCCCTCATGACTGACTGCATGCTTAGTAAGTTGTTATTAATGTGATAATTAATAGGGATGACATTTTTTCCAAAGGGGATAATGATGCATTTCTTGGCATTCAGTATGAGGCCATGCTTCTGCCACCAGTCATTAGTTTGGGTAAGGCATTCACATCACTAGGGGAATTTAAGAAAGCACCAAGCTTGCAGTCAACTGCAAACTTGGCCAGTCACAGACAACTGGTGTTGGCTTGCACCTCAAAAAAGTATACCACAAACAGTAGAGGCTCCAAGACAGATCCTTGGGGTACACCACTCATTACAGGTCTACTAATAGAGGTGGCTTCTCCTAATTTGACTCAGTGGGAACTATCAGTGAGCCAGTTAGCTACCCATCTGGTAACATATGGGCTGATGTCTAGCTGGGAGAGTTTATCTATTATGCCCAAGTGGGGAATAGTATCAAATGCTTTGGCTAGGTAGGCTGTGTGCACCATCTTCCCCCTCGTCCATGGCTTCAGTGACTGTGTCAAAGAAGTTGACCAAGTTTAACAGGCATGATCTCCCTTTGGGAAAACCAAACTGTGTGGGATCAAGTGTTTGGAGATTGCCAATGTCCTTGTTCATAAAGTCCATGATGATGCATTCCATGGCCTTGCAGATCAGGCTAGTTGTCTGATGGGCCTATAATTGCCTGCGTCAGTGGATGCTCCACCTTTGTGTAGAGGGATGACTGTGGCTGTCCTCCATTCAACTGGGATGAAGCCGGTACTCAGGCTTTGGTTGAATAGGGTGTGCAATGGAGCTGAGAGCTCATACCTGAGTTCCTGTAGGATACAGCCACTTCTTTATTCAGACTTCCCTTCTCCTCAATCACACCTCTCAGATACTTAAGCAATAGCCGATGAGTGGGTGTGTGCAAATTCTCATATACCCACATCCACAAGTTGGTTGTTGCTAGTATAAAATGACATTATTTATGAAAAATGGCTTACTTTTCTTAAACAGTAGTCCTCTGCATTGTTTCCTGTTCTTCCACACTTGCTGATGTACTGCGCATGCATATAGGGACTTAAATTCCCAACAGCATATCGGCGCTGTTGAAAATCAATGGACAAAGGAAGATCTCCATTTTTAATTTTTGTTTCTAACTAGAAAATTTGGATATTTTAGAGGTAAGATAGAGACAGGGCAAATAAAAATATAAGGACAACCAGGTATTTTTCTTTAGTTTTGCAGAATATACCTGATTTTCTTTGTATTGGTTCTGCCCTCTATACATACCTCTCGACCACTTAGCTCAAGAAATGTCACAAAGCCTAACAGAACTGGGGATGAAGGGCCCAAAATAAGGACCAATTGTAAATGCTGTGATTATAAACCTAGAAAGGTATGATAATATCAAGATTTATACTATTGTGCATTGCCTGAAGGATATGAATTCTGAAACTGAAATGCATATCATTACTAAATGACTTCACTCCTCAGTGATTTGTTGGAAAACCATAAATGTTATGAGGGGCAAACCAAAAATATCAGACAAAATTCTGAGCATTTCATGAAAATCTGGACAGTTGAGATATATACCTCCACAGCATATACTATATGAAGTTTTGAAAAACTGAGTTTTAGATTAAAAGACACACAACATATAAATATATATATATATATATATATATATATATATATATATATATATATATATATATATGGGTCTAATTTATATCAATGAAAACACACAACTGACTTTCACATTGCGTAACTTACACTATCGGAATCTCACTTAAATGAAACTGCAGAACACCGAAAGTCACTTCTCCAAAATACAAAAACACATAAAATGAACCAAAACACACAGTTTGGAAGGGGGACAACCCCCCTGGACCTCGCACACCCTCTGTATATTATATATATCAACTTCGAGATTGCACTACAGTGGCAAAAAGATAAATCTCCTTACCCGCACTGTAATGCAATCTATACCAACAAGATCTGACCACTAGAAAAGACACAATCCAAGTAATGATTTCCACAAATACACCTAAACGCTACACCTGTTCAGCAACACCAGTCCATAAGTGATGATCTGTGTTTCAGTGAAATGACGTTCAGTGTACTGCAGTTTCCTTTAAGTGAGCTTTCAGTAGTTTAAGTTCCACGATTTGAAAGTGAGTTAAGTGTGTTTTCGTTGATATAAAGTAGACCCATATACATATATATAATATATATATATATATATATATATATATAAGTCTATGTCAGAAGATCAAGTTTTTAGAAAATCAAAATTCATATGGTCGAGAACATTGATTGAGTTTCCAAAAACTTGAACGTCAAAAAAATATGTTTTATGTTTTTGCATGGGGGCAAGCCTGTACCCCCCCCCCACCCCCTGTAAATTATGTATACAAACTCCGAAATCACACTACAGTGGGAAAAAGGGTACATTTCCCAATCCTCACTGTACTCCAATCTCCATTCAAAAGCTTTGGGTTTTCAAAAACTCAATCATATGATCTCGACCGTGTGAATTTCAAGTTTGTGAAAACTTGATCATCTGATATGGACCCATATAGATATATACATATATATACATATATAAAAGAGAGAGAGCTAGAAAACATAGATAGAGAGACAGATAGATAGATAGATAGATAGATAGATAGATAGATAGATAGATAGATAGATAGATAGATAGATGTAGATATACCCCAGGATTCAGTACTACATGGAATGTACCCATGTACACAGCCACGGTTCCTACTCGGTAGTGCGCCATGCATATTAAATATGGGTGCGCAGCTGTGGGACAGTATAGTAACAGAGATATTGAATCCATGAAGGCAGAAGTGTAGAGGCTGGTCAGATGTTATGTACATGGGGAGGCTTCCTGTAATGTTCCCTGCTACTGTTGAAATGTGCTCTAAATTAATAGTTTGTGTATTAAATTTGTAATTTTATTGTCTTATTTTTTTTTTATTTTATTTTGTTAATGTCCGTTTGCTCAGTGTGGTGCGGAGCACAGCAATATTAAGCTGCGCGTAATACACAGCTGACACCTGCCAGACATCTAAAAATAGAAACTGGATGTAACTAATTATCATATTTGTTTTTATTTTGAGATTTTCTTTTAAATGTCTGTTTGTGTGGTGTGGCCTTTAGAGCAGCAATGCCAAGCTGCGCTTACACATAGACAGCTGACACCTGCTAGACATCTAAAAATAGAAACCGGATGTAATTAAATATTTTTTTCTGCTCATGTTTAAGCCTGTTTACACAGTGAGCCAAAGTAGCTTAGTAGTATATGTGAAGGTATACTAGTTTGCATACTATCCAAGTAGCTAAATGGTGATGGCCTAAAACTTCAAAGATCCTGGGATCGAGTCCCTAGCAGTGATGCCATTTGTTTAATGTAATCTAAATTTTTGTTTAATTTAAAAACATAACTTTTACATTTGGAAGAGCTGTGTGGTGCTAAGCACTGCTTAAACATGATTAATGGCTACTACTGTTTGCGCATTGCTAAGCTTCACTAAAACCACAGTTGTGCGAGTTTTCACAATTCTAAGCTCTGCTTAGCTGGTTTGCTCAATACTAATCATCACAGCATTTTTTTGAATGTTGCTGAATGATGTATAAGGATGGGAAAACAGCCTATATTAAGGGAAATAGGCAGAAATTCTGCAACACTTATTGGAGTCTTTCTGTCAGTATGACAGGTCGTGTTGGAGAAGGTGCAAGCTTTTAGATGCAGAGATGGGGTGTGCTGGATTCTAGGGTTTTGGTTGGGGTCCTGATACATAATTATAAACCTAGGCTGCAGGGAGATTACCAGGGCTCAGAATGTAAGGCTGAGGCCTGGAATTGATTGGCCAGGGATCTTACCAGTGCTACTGGTATCCCCTGCACTGGTGAGCAGTATTGTCACCACTATGACAACCTGAAGTGCAGAAAGAGGGGAACCATGGACACCTGATTCCAAGAGGCCAGGGCTGGGCATGCCCCAGACATGTGTAAGTATTTATTCCATTATTTTACTAAAATGCAAGCTGAATCTATGCAAAACTGGTATGCATAATGGTGTATTTCTTTCCTAACAGATGCAACTGAAAGGGCTCACAACATTCAGGTCTATGCAGGGCGCCTGGCCAGATTGCTCTGTGAGTGTGATAAGTACAGATATATTATGCTAACTATAGTGCAATAAACAATAAAGAATAAAAAATGTACTGCAATAAAGAATAAGCAATAAAATCTGTAGTGCAATAATGGGCTAAGCTCAGCTAAATGGAGCTATATTGATATATATGTTTTAAATGATAATAAACTTGTACAAAATAAACACCTGTCCCCTATTTTGAACCCAATACCATCTGTAAACCACTGCATTAACCTGTCACTCCACACAGCTGTTATTTAAAACAGGTTGTTTAAGCAAAACATAGTAATTGCAAGTTACACTCATTAAGCGTGTTTAGGCAAAGCTGTGCATCACGCCACTTTGTGCAAATTGCTTAAAGAGTAATGGAAAAATTGGGAGTGTACCTTGGAGTCTAGTGCAATAGTACACCACTAGACAGCCAAATACAGAATAATGGATGTAAGTGAGGTCTCTAATAGAAGGTAAGTATCCACTTTTATCAGCAACATTTAGAAATAAACCTGCTAAGGCATTACTGGCAAAATACATGTTCAGCTGGGACAATGGTGCAGAAATATATGCATATAAAACCATGCACATAATGATGGATGTAAAAAAAGTATGTCACAGCCTGTATGTGTATACTTATATCTTGCAAATACACCTGCTGTAACAGTGACTCAGTAGATCAGTCTGTTAAATGTCTTGCAAACAGTACATTTTACCACACACAGTCCTGGGTTCAAATCCAGTAGTGTGTAGCATTTTAATTGCATTATTGTGAAGCCAGTAATTAATGCCTGAGTCATGCACTCTTTATCCACACAATGCATTTAGAATGAAATATCTGCTTTTCACTGATGTCCCATGCTTGCAGTTAGGAACACACTTGACATATCCCTAAAGCAAAACTATAAGTGCATAAAGTGTTACGTCATGCATTAATATGTATTCACAGAGGATTTTAACTCAGGTAACGCAAATGAGGCTCACAAATATCAGATTGCAGTACACAATCCATTCAAACTCACAGTGCAGATTAGCACAGCTGAAAACTAACATACATATATTTGCCCAGATGGTGGACATAATGTTATACTTATCAGCTTGTTGTCCTCCAAAGTGTTCATTCTCTCTGCCTATACCTGCAGCAGCAGTTGCAGACTGTATCGCGTACATCCCTATGTAAAAGTAGCTGTTACAGACCTACCCTCTGAGATGATGTAGTCTCCTCACCCCAATAATGCCCAGCACAACATATCAGAAAGGGCTTCTAATCTACATGAAGGCCTTATATTTATATCTTGTACAGTGGTTGCATGTCATTGGCTGTTGATATTGCAAATGAGCTGTGTTGTCTGCAATTAGCATTTCAAAAACACAGATTGGTTAAGAGGCAATCACCTGTTAATGAGAAGGATGTTAAAAAGGCAAACTTGTTGACTATGGGGAATCATTCTGTGTGAAACTTTCTGCACACAGAACATGCATTTACAAAAACTTAAATAGCATCCCATATTAACAGAGGAGATTTGCACTCCGTCAGTTATGTAACCTTTTTGTTTATAAAAGGATGCAGATGTATGAACATACTTACATGGAATAAGGATTACAGCATTAAGCCTTTCATAGAACTGTGATAATGACATTTCATTGATATCCAGATTTGTTACACCTACAGGGGATGGACAATACATCAAAGGGGAATGCTTTTGTCAATGTGCCACACTGGTCTCGTGGGACTGTCCCTTTATAAAGGTTGTAATAGTACACTGCTATTTATTTGGCACTATTATTTTGACATACTGTTGGGGGATTACCCCTAAGGGTCCACACTATAATAGACACCAGTGTTGGAAGTATGATCATACAGCAGTATCTGTCATGGCACTTAAGGGAATAGTTGACTATCACTAGTATCGTAGTTGTATCCACATGCTTAATATGTTTGCACACTGTGGAATATGACATGTGTGATTAAGCAGTGGATACTGCAAGCCATTCTGTTCATGCTATATCTCTACATAGTGTATTCCATGTATGTGATCCTGACATGTGTTCTCATGTTGTTGTCTTTCAGTAAACGTGTCAAAGACGCTGTATACCTTTCATGGATGCAGATAATTATATTATATTGGAAGGCCTCCAGCAACACCATGAACTCCTACTGTCCAGGGAGAGGCAAAACAGGGAACAGCAGACAGCATTGTGGGCTGACTTTGTTCATCATGTGAATGCCACAGGTCATCAGAACAGGACATATGAGCAGGTTCAACATTGTGCAACAGACATAATCAATGCTGCACACAGAAGAGCATTAGACTTAGCTAGGGGTTGTGACATCACCAGTGGAGGTCCTGCAGCAGAACAACCACTATCAGCCACTGAGGAATTACTGGCAAACCTAGGCACACACAACAGCTCCCAGGCATCTATCACACTGTACATTGTGGATGTGGGTGCCACAGTTTCATGGCAGAGGAGCATGCAGATAAGCTTAGTTTGATCACCATTGCAGTACTGTAGCATTCAGTGTATTAGGGTGTGGATACTCTTACGTGGGTGTCAGGTCTGTGTTCTTTGAGTGGGGAAGGCTTTAACTGCAATTTGAGTCTCATGCTCAAATGTTGACCGGTATAACAATCAACACAGTAGCTACTGTAAATGTGAGATATATGGACATATTACCTTGTTGTGGTGCAACATGTGGTGGTACTGATATTACCTCTCCCTCAACTTTTCACAGGTATCCCAGGTACCAGACAAGGCCGTGGTCCTGCTCCTGGTAAACATAACACTGTTTTGTTATAGATGTAGGTTTACAGCAGTGCAAACCCTATAGTGTCATCACAGGCCAGCTGCCTGGATTGCTGTACTGTCGGCATGATTGTCAAATGCACAGATATTTTCTGACTGTACACATGTTAGAGTCATACCTATGCCTTGTAGGTGTGATCACACAGATAGATGTAACAGTATTGTTGGGACATTACAGATTCTCATCTGTGTCAGCTGTGCAGAGTCTTTACAAATGTCAACAGTGTACCTCATTGTTGTTGATGACATTGCTGTGTAAAGAGCTTTTATCTACAAGTAACTACAGCTGTTTATGGGAAAAGTAATGTTCTCTTTTCCTACTATATGAGGTTGGGTTTTCAACATGTCTGTGATAGTGCCAACAGTATATAGAGCTGTACACATAGTACTGCAGAGCATACTAGTGCAGGTATTAATGTATTGCTTTTTGCTTTCTTATCACAGGTGCCCATGGGGGTTAGTCTCTGTCCCCTACACAACCTGTTGTCAGTGTCTCTTCAGACTCTGATGGTGATGGTAGCCATGGTGAGGCACAGGTGGTGGTTTCAGGGGCAGAATGTCTCTCAGAGGTTGTCATCCCTCTTCTGCCCTCATTGTCACTACACACAGTCAGTATACCCACACATACCCAGTCTTCGGATACCACAGATATTGGACAGTCAGAGGATGGAGACATTGAACAGGAAAGTGTGGCAATTATGCCTCCAGTGAGATTATACACTGGCCATAACCAGAGAGCTGGTGAGGTTCCACACAAGCAGACTGTTAGAAGTGCTTGTAGGAGGCCTGCTGTCTGTTCACCACCTATTGCAGGTGTCACATCATGGGTCACTCGGCGCATGCTTTTGGCCATCATGGAGACACAGGCACATTCTGAAAGGAACTCCAGATGTATGCTTAGGGTTATGGATGCAGGACAGTCTGACATCTGTGACTGCACCCACCGCATTGCTGACACCCTGGATTGGTTCACTGATGCAGTGGAAAGAAAGTGGGCTGAGGCAGATCTCACATTATCTGTCTCGGAACATACAATGTCTGTGCTGGAACATCTAGTTGGAGTTGAGCGTCAGACTCATGAATGTAGGGCAGCAACCCCATCTGCTGAGAGTCCATGTGGTCATGCACAATCACATTCCTATAGTGGCAGTACATCCAGCACTACAGAAGGGAGTGTGCTGTCCATACCAATATGTGGCAAGCCATGGGCTTGTGGTCCTGGGCATTCCCATGGAGGACATGGTCCCATTAGAGAGCAGTCACAATCAGGTACTAGCACCACTTCTGACCTTGGGCATGGAGGTGCCAGTGCAACTCCTTGCAGAGACAGCTCCTGTGTTTGGGGCCAGAGACGATGAGCTGTCAGCTCTACCATGCATGGTTCAAAGCTGTGCAACATATACACATATAGGGCTAACACTGAGCTTGACTGTGTACATGCACACACTCACACAGCACTGTCAAATACAGATTACCTACAGACACACAAGGCACATTTCCATGGTCCATCTTGGCTGCTTCCCTTCCTGACTCACACACATGCTGTCAACTTTTTGGGTCAGCCTAGGCTTCCTGCACCCTCACGACACCCTGTGCATGTGATGATACCTGTGCCACATCCCTGTCATCCTTGTCATCAATGCAGGGAAATGAAGCTGGGTGTCTGATGCACAGGGTGACTATATAAATTAACATGTACTTGTGTAATGCATTGTTGTTTTGCCATGCCACTTGTAGTGGTTACTGACAGATACTGTATGCTGACATTTGTAATGAGAAAGCCACATAATTTTGTGTACCTTATATTGTATGATGTTGTAATGGCTGTATACTTACACAATGAAAGATGTGTCATGGACTTGTTTCTGTTTCTGTTTCCAGATTCCGTTAGGGACACCTATGGATACAAAGTGGCAATAAAGCCATAGACATCACAGCACAGGACTGAATGTCAGCACAGAAGAAATATGTCTCAGCAAGGTACAGCACTATAGGTGCATGGCTCCATAGGTCCATATTTCTATAGCAGGCTAACAAGGATAATGGCATAATTCAGAGTACTCAAGCATCCCTAATATGTGAAAAGGTCTGATACGCTTGATAAGTGTTACCAGGATTTTTGGAGCTAACAAATCTATAAGCTGTGGTGCTGGAGATGACCTAGCTACAAATTTCCTGTGTCCAGTACAGACATTTGTCTGACAACAGTTATGATTGTCCTGTTCTGCATCCCATTGTGTAACCTGAACATGATGTGTGCCACAGCAGATGTGTGCTTCACATGCACAGGGGGCCTGTTACATGTAGGGTGTACTGTCTGTGCTATATAGCTGTCTCTCCAGCATGTACTGAAAAATAACTAAATAAACTCCACTAAGAACAACACTGAAGAAAAAAACACTCCAAGCCACAGCGTATAAGTAAGCGCTTTCATTTACTAAAGTAAGCAAGCTTCTTCAGACAATAACACAATTCCAAATGAATTCTTAAATATCACATATCAAATGACATCATCATACCAAACTCCAAACCCTGCCTATATTTAAAATGGCAACCAAAAATAGCTGCCTTAACTTATTAAAAATAAATGTTACCTATCTATGCATACATATACTGTTATAAAATTTATATATATATATATATATATATATATATATATACACACACACACACACACACACACACACACACACACACACACACAGACACACACACACACACACACATACACACACACACACACACACACACACACACACACACACACACACACACACACACACAAGTCATAGTGAACTATTTAACAAACTTTACAAGCAAATACTAATAAATAATAAAAACTAATAAATCTAACCAGAGATACATTTTAAATGACCAAGAATCCACCTCAACCCAGAAAAAGAAAACACAGCACTAATACCCTGCTAAAAATATTAAAAATGTGGAAAAGATTAATAATATTATTAATGAAAGGAAAAAGACAAAGGACTTGCCTAGCAAGGGATTTTAACTTGAGAATCCACTTAATAGACAAACTATCATTAAGTCCTGGGGGGGGCTATGCGCATTAAGCCTCAGCTGCCATGCTAATTCCTTTTCGTCTAATTTCAAGGATTATTATTATTATCTACTATTTTATCAATGACAAGGAACAAAAAGTTATAGGAAGGGTTGTTGTAAACATGCTCGTAAATCCTATTCTTCAAAGACCTCTCTGTCCTGCTGACATAAAAAGCTGGACAATTCTAGCAAGTGCTCAGATAAACAATACCCCTTGATTCACAGTTAAATCTCTCTTTAATACGATAACGTTGGTTACCCACAATAAAGGAATTAGCGGTATTAATATACTTACACATTTGACACCTCCCACATTTCAACATACCACAATATGAGGAATGTTCAGGAGGCCTGCGATTTTCAAGAATTGCCTTCAAATTTCAGCCTCTTCTGAAAGTAATTTCCGAATTGTTCAGCTTTTTATGTCTGCAGGTAAGAGAGGTCCTTGAAGAATAGGATTTACGAGCATGTTTACAATATTAATAAATTGAATTTAAACAATGCTCTGGCTAGGCATGTGAAGGTGAACCCTTCCCATACCTTTTTGTTCCTTGTATCCTGCCCTTCAACAGATTACTGGTGGATATCTGCATGACTTGGCTGTGAGACCTACAGCAGTGGACTGGCATCCTTTGGCCAATGTGTGTCACCTGCCACATGTCCTAGGCATGTCATACTGTTCAGTTATGTACCCAAAACAACTGTCTGTGTTCTCACATCATGTCACACAACAACCAGTGTGCTATCTGTTTGCTTGACAGGCATCATACACTTGTGAGGCCAATGTAATGTCAGCAAAGTTGAACAAGTCCTCTGTACATGCACGGACATTCATGTCTTCACTGCAAGGTGTGGCTACATACACTGTATATTAGACTTTCAACCCCAAGGGTGTGGCAGCATGATCCTAAATTTGCAGGAGGTGCTGTTGAGATGTTGGGAGTGTCACCACCCCTCTACTCCTATGACACACAAACACAGTGTGTGACAGCTGTGACTGCATTTCAAATTTTGCTGCCATGATGTCTCCAGCAGCAGTCATTACATATGGTAATGATCATTATGCCAACATGCACAGATTACATCCTGCACCACCTACATCCACATCACACAAAAACCTGCATCTGTGTAGCTCCTTATCAGACTCATTACCAAACAGACACCTCAGAAAACCATGCCTCTGGAGTGCACAGCACACATAATACTTCATGCACCATTCTGTCACAGGTCAAACACTTCAGGCAAAGCACAAAATCACACCTCTTAGTCAGAGGTGATTACACTGTGAGACACATTGGTGTCTGTGTCATGTGGCTACATATGGGAAAGATCACAGATAGCTGCCTTTGGGTTGACACAATAGGCCTTACCACACATGACGCAAATCAAGGAATATCAGTTAATATAATGTTGACATTATAGCTCCTGCAGGTGTGTATGACTAGGGACATACAACACTGGCCTGTATGCAGACACAAGAATATGCTAAACCAGTCTGTTTCTCTTGTGGGTATATGCACAGGTTTCAGCTGCAGTTGACCCTCACCTAGGATGATGGCTCCATACACATGGAAATTGATGGAAGTCAATAATTGCCTTAGCGTGTGGTATCATTGTCAGGGGATCTACTACATGTCTGCCCGGGATGCCTTGCTCAACAGACATCAACGCTTCACCACTGATGGTCTTCATCTCTCACCCTGAGATTTGGAGTACTGGCCAAGGATACTGACACCCCCACAATGCATCCTGGATGCACTGTTCAGGGAAGAGTTGGCAATGAGAACACCATCTTTATACAGCATCATGGTTATGTTGCTACACGGTGGGTATGGTAACACAAAACCCCACTCTGTGGAATGTGTCCCACCTGAATTATGCAGGCATGTGTGCAGTCAAGGATATCTGGTTCAAGGCTGTGGACGGTACCACAGCCATACCAGACTACATGTCCATTTACATCTTCACACCTCAAAATTACAGTGTTCAAGGTAATGCAGGTGGTGTATACATAGTCATTAAGGATAAGTACACATCCAGATTTTATTAAACACTGTGATTTCCTGAAGACACTGTAGGTGCCATCCAGTACTGGAAGGGCACATAATCAAGCAATATCCGGCTACAGAAGCAGCTCCATGAATCCAGACACCCACTGTGCGTATTTGTATATGTGTGTCTATTGAGATATATCATTACACCAAAGTTTGGGGTGGCATTAAGTGACCATCAACTGTGTTGCCTAGTCATGCCGCAGCTCACTTGCCCAAAGGTTAGTCCACGTCCTTAACTGCAATTCCCTGGACCAGTGCCATGACATCTCCCCAAGGGAAGCCAACATATTGCATCATGTGTTTACCAATATGTGGGAGCACTGCAGTCCCACAATGTGCAGTCCTCCCTAGTGGGATCTGACCACAGATCTGTCTCATTAAAACTGCCAGAACTAAGCTCCCTTACAGACAATATACACATAAATTTCAACAAAGCCATTTATTACCTCCTGTGGGCTAGTTTACATAGCTTGACTGCACCTCCCCCCTCTGATGGAATATGCGCATGTGCAGAGCTTTACACCCATGCATTATGCGAGCAGCATTACAACAGCAAGAACTGAGCTGTAGCTGACAGGAGGAACACAGGCTCCTCATTCTACAGCAAACCTGCCTAGTGGACAACTGCCATTATCAGGCTGTACAGTAAGAAGTGTACTTTGCTGTGTGACAGTTGGGGTGAGGGTGCCCCCCCCCAAATGAAGGCACAACCTCCTCAGCTAAAACAAGCACATAGTGTTTTTATGATGTTGTGTAGACACAGGAAGTGACAAAATTAGCAACCCACAGAAAGCAGAACCACAGTGCACTGTGTAGTTACATGTGTTACCTCAAAGAACAGGCCCAGATTGTCAGTGAACTCATACATAATTATGCCACATATAATGGATCTGTACTCATAGCTAACCTGTAGTCCCATAGGTTCTGTGTCAGCTTCACTTTCCTGTCCCCACCACGTGACACAAGACATTCCTACAACCTGTCCCATAACTTCCATATCTACAGAGCAGGTTGTAAAGGCCTCTCTATGGAGGATACACAGTATATATTGGACATGTCATTATACAATGACTCACTATTACTATCGGAAAACATGCACGCTGATTGGCCCAGCCCAGCCAGCGTGCTCATTGTAAATACCACAATATACCAACAGAAAAAGGTCCAGTCACCCGGACTTTTTTCGGCTGGTATAAAGTGCCCCAAAACCTTTTTTTCACAATTAAAAAAAAAGAGAGAGAGAAAACGGAGCAATGGAGACATTCTTTTCTCTGTTGCTTCTGTTTCAAAGCATTGATGTACTGGGTATGCATGGCAACGCAAGTCCCATACGCATGCGCAGTACATCAAAATGAACAAGCAGTATACCACAACCGGCGGAAGAACAGTAATCCACCGTTATACAAAAACATTATTTAAGAAAAGTAAGTTTTTTTTTCTTAAATAATGTCATTGTATAATAGCAATAACTGAGTCTGTGGCTGTGGTATACTTAAGATTTACCCACGGTTGCCTTTGTTTAATCACACCAACCATGGGTAAATCTTCAATATACCACACCACGTTGCCGGTTATTGCTTTAATATTCCAGGCTGCATCCTACATGTGATATGAGAGGTTCTACTATCACCATTGGGAACACTTTTTAATCATACTGACTCTACTAGCTGCACCCCAGTTGAGTGGACAATGACAACTGTCATACCTTGCACAGAGGTGGTGCATGCACTGACCACCAGAACTATGGACCCTTTTGTCTGAGAATCCATATTTGTATGGCTGTAGGGGCAATCATCATGGAGCTGATCAACACACATATATGTGATCTACACACAGCTGACTGTACACAGTTTGGATTTATGACAAGGGGATCATGACTGTTTAACATGGTGGACATTTCCAAGGCAGTCACCAAGGACCTGGGTAAGGGGTCATCATGGCATACAACACCCTGGACTGAGCCACGCTGTCTATCTGTATCAACCATTCAGGCATCATTTACAAAGCGCCTACATAGGCATGCTGGTACTATCATTCTAGGGGTCACTAAGTGGCCCATTGATGACAGACATACTCTACATAGGGACATCCACCTCCAGTATCTGATCTGTAAGCAGCAGTGTTCAAAAGGGCTCAGTCCTGGGTCCTCTCCTGCTTGGAATTCATTTAACCATGATACAAGTGACTGCTTAACATCTGTAGCTAACACTTTTGGCTGATGCCTCCAAACTGTGAGCACTCATGGAGTCTGTGAGTTATGTTAATATCATACAATAGGGTATTGATGAACAAATGCCTGTTGACATAGTAATGGCCATAAACTCCATGCAGATATATATATGTAGCATAATTTCTATCACTAACATCTATGTACCTGATAAGCAGCATATCAGTAGCAACATGAGATGTACATACCCAGGGGTGAAAGAACTGGGCACACAGACCTGGCCATACAGGTTTATACCTAATGTACCTGAGATCACCATTTCTATCCAGTTGTATGACAGGAATCATGCCATAGATAAGGGCACAGTCACCTGTAATTGACATACACATAACCTCCATGTACTCTTCCATCAGCAGGCCAGTATCTGAGTGCAATGGCCATTTGGCAATGGACCTTTCCAAGCAGTACTGGTACTTGCACACAACAATATGGTCCTTCACAAGGGAACTTTATGTCTTCAGCATGTGTTCAATGGGGATCATCTGCAATGAGTGTCATTGTCACCTGTAGCATATAGACTACTCAGAGGTGATCTGTCTTGCATACAGGGCAATATGTGACCCTGCTTGATTGTAAATGCTGCATATCTGTAGGTAGCATAGTAGATAGATTAATCACTCTAAGGACATTAATTTGGTATGTGACGTTAGTAATATATGCTAGTGGGAGAGATTTGTCTAGCAGCTTTATCACATTTTTGAAACAGAACCCTAGCTAATGGCAAACAAAGCACCTCAGTGCACCTCAGCACATGCCATCTGTATGACTGGCTGGTCAGTCCTCATTTCACCATAGGGCTTCTGTCTGTGTCCCTCTTGGACTGGAACCATATGTGCTGATCATGTAAATAAGGGTATACAGTTGTGTATTATTCTGATTGTTGTATGGCCATTATGCTAGTGAAGTTCAAACATCCTATGGTTTGATAAGCTGATGTAAAATGGTCTAAGAGCCACACACAAACATGGCTTTATTGAGGATAGCACCATTTCCAATTACTGCTTACAAGACACAGCATGGCACACACATAGTGCAAGCTGTCTGCATTTATATTAGAATGCTTACCTATGTAATGGTGCACACTACAGATCACAGTAAGTGATGCATGCAACACACCTCATGTCTGATCATACTATCGGTTTAGGACATATTATGCTTGATGGCATCAGCAGGCGTAATTGTGGTCAGGCACTTGGAGGGCCACATCCCCTACTACAAATAAAATTCTGCAAAACTCTACCTCTTTCTAAATTACTGAGGTGATCATACGGTTTACTATCATTATTTCAAATGACACTCGGTCGACCGCACTATGTTCGACGACGGAAAGTCGAACACGGCAATGTCGAACTTTAAAAGCAAGCCTAGGAATGGGTTTTAACATGGGTCGAGATAGGGGTTCACTGCTATTGCCGAACTACAAACCTTGCCCCATCTCTACCCATATTAAAACCCATTCCTAGGCTTGCTTTTAAAGTTCGACATTGCTGTGTTCGTCTTTCCATTGTCAAACATAGTGTGGTCGACCAAGTGTCATTCGAAATAATAATAGTAAACCGATCATATTTATGCCACATGGACATACACAAACCAAGTGGCCTGGAGTAAAATTAGAAACCCTACTTATCTAGTCTTACACATTATAGATCACACTACTTATTACATGCACAACAGCTTAAGTCTGATACTGCCATGGCAGCTGGTAATCTTAAGGTAGATGATATCATTAGGCCTTGTAGAAGAGGGCAGTTTGGAAGCCAGCAGCAACATACAGGGACAAAAAGTGCATAAACATTGCAGTTTGATAGCCAATGAGGGACAATCAGCTGTTTGGCAAGGGGATACACACACACACACACACACACACATATATATATATATATATATATATATATATATATATATATATATATATATATATATATATATATATATATATATATATATATATATATATATATATATATATATATATATATATATATACATATATATTTGAAAATACATTGAGATAGATATACTATGTATGTGAGAGAGAGACAGTGACAGACGGATATGTATATATATATATATATATATATATATATATATATATATATATATATATGTATGTACAGACATATCTATACATAAAAGGTCATTTTTATCAAGGGGTAATAAGATTGCACTCAGTTTAACTAAGTGTATGGGCATGCCAAGTGGGACTGTCAGTACTTATAAAGCGACTCCTGCCCACACCTACCTGTACTCCAGTCTGGAATTTTATGTTACAGACACTGACATCTGTCCCTGTTTCTGCAGTACTGCACTTCACTCAAAATGTACATGGCATTCTCCAGCTGTCTCATGTAATTAATATGTGACAAGAGGTTCATAATGTTACACCACACACAGACTAACAGTCTGTGAAAACATCAACATAATAATACCTCACATGCAAAAGAGGTGGACACTTCCACATTAGAACCATCAACAGCATCACACATGCTAACTTCCCTATTCCAATGAACCACACAAGCTGCCAGCCAGAGAGTAGTCATTCATCACACAATCAACAGCATACAAATGTACGGTGTTATTCCTATGTTAAGTGAGACATACCATGTGTGATCGATTTCTATGTTACTGCAATAAGATTGCCTGGACTGCTGCTATACCACTGATGAGTTACTGTTAAAGCAGTTATATGGGAACACTGCTGTGTTGGGTGTGGGGGAACAACACCACATGTTCTGCTGGGATACACAGAAGTCCAAATATCATGTGATCCCAATGTTTAACATCTCCCTTAACTGATGTAGTACATATGTGTTTTGTTTTGTTTTGCTTTGGGGTTGAGAGATTAACCAGCTGCGAATAAAATATTTGGCCGAATTGCTCAGTTGGTTGACCTTTATTTCACAATTGGGTGAAATAATTGGGTCGGATGGTTAATGAGGTGGCTGCCTTCATTTTTTTTTTTGTTTTTTTAAGAACAGCTTGTCCCCCAGTGGTGCTTTCAGCTATGAATGAGGTTGTATGCTTCGGCCTAGACTAACAGCCTATTCATTTGTAGATTGGAATTATCAGCAATTTATCTGGTAATCTTATACTCCTTGATTTTGGGTGAGAGACAATTATTTTGCCTTTGTTGGAGAAATTCTGAAGTTGTGAGACCTCTTGGGGGAAATAATTGAGTTGGGTAGTTTATCAGATGTTTGCTGTTTATTTATATAGTCACTTTTTGCACTGATTTTCACCAATTGTATAATCATTATAATAATAAGATTTTTCACTTGAATTAAAGATCATGTGTTAGCTATTTATTTATATATTGAAAAAAACGGTTTTGGAAAATTGTTTGCAACTGATATTTCAGCAGAGTTCTGCCACATGAACAGTGCAAGGATTTCCTGAAGCAATATTGATTATTAATGCACAATTTTTCAGATGAATATTGTGTATGTTTTTTAGTGTCATCTGTTAAGTTTGTTTTTGTTTAAACATTTTTAAAGTGGTTTACATGTTTACTCCCCTGAGTATTTTTTGTAACATCGCATTTTCACTGTGAGTTTGACTCAGATTGTTGGGGGATTTGATTGAGGGATATATTTCTGCTATGGATTTAATCCATCTTTTGGAAGGCCTATCGGCTGATAAGGATGCTTTAAATGTTTTTCATTCATTTAATGATGTTGAGGGTAATCAATCTAAGGATGGGGCGAGCTTGGCCTCATGCACAGATATTTTCAAGCATTTAATTGTGATTATGAAGGAATTGAGAATGCATGTGTGGCATTTAAGGCTTCTTAAAGCCTATTTTACCAAAAATATTACTCCTAGAAGTCTGCATGTCAGAATTCAACCATATGTTAAGGAGATGGATGATTTGTTACTCCAAGAATGGCAGGAGGAACGGCAGTTGGCCTCAATGTCATTTGTTAACATTTTAATCTCCTATTATGAACAAAAAATTTTGAGTTTAACTAATACCATTCTTGAACTATGTGATATGGTTAAGCCATACAAACAAGAGGTTATATATTCTGAACAGATTTCAGTGTTATCTAAGAACTTAATGGTAGAAAAGGATATGAAGCCTAGGGTGATAAATTTCAGCAAGATTTAAAAGACTACTCGTTGGGTAAACAATTTGAATATAAGAAATCAGTGCAGTTTGTCGAGAATAAGATTCCTTTTTCAGGGACATTTAAATATAAGAGAAAGAGATCTATTCTGAAGAAATGTTATGTTTATTCAGATACTTCTGCAGATGATTTCTTCTGTTACAGATATGGAAATATCTACACCCTCACAGTCCCCCTTAACAAAGAGGGTGAATACTGACATCCCTTTAGGAGAACTAGAAGGGGCAGGCAAAAAAATAAATGTGGGAGTAATAAGTTTAGAAATATTATTGCAGGTGATGGTACACAGATAAATGTTAATCCAAATGTACACAATATTTCATCTATACAATTATCACAAGCAGAAAGTGGATTGTTTAAAAAAGGAATGGGTTTTATTCCTAACTATTTGGTGTCTGAAAACACTTTTGCACAAGATGTCATTTCTTTTTGCAGAACTTTAAACTTAAGATTGTATTTTGATCAACAACCTTCTGTGGACTTGCATTCTCATGAGTTTAAATTTAGACCATCCTCCTTTGTGCCATCTGCTAATACAAATCTTCCGATTTCTGAAAATTTGGTTTTGAAAGATTTGCATTTTTTTGTATAGTTCTAACAAGAGTGTTTGTTCAGAAGGACAATTTGTCAGGGTTAAAGTGGCAAGCATTATATAAATTAAGCCATAATATGGAAATAGTAATTAATAAGGGAGACACAGGAAGAGCAGTGGTCATGAATAATTGGGGCATGTATTATAATGAGGGTATAAGCCAACTTTCTGACCATCAATTTTACCAGAAAATGCACTTGGACCCTGCACCAATATTTAAGAAGGATTTAGACAAGTTTTTACATTTAGCATTTAAGGAAGGTATTATTTCTAAGGAAATAGTACACCAACTTACAGTGCCTGATCCAGCTAGACAAATATTCTGTATGTTGCCTCAAATCCATAAGAATCTTGAAAGGCACCCTGGCAGACAAATTGTTTCAAGGAAGGGATTATTAAAAGAACCTCTTTCTGTTTACTTGACAAGATATCTTAAAACATTTGAAGTATGTGCATTCTCGTATTCAAGATACAACTGAATTTCTTAATATAGTGAATGATATGCAAATTGAGGATGGCTGATTATTATGTACCCTAGATGTATCTGTCCTATATAGTAATATTCCTCATTAGGTGGGTCTTTTGCGGCTGGAGATTTGGTTAAAACGGGCTTCTTTATATAGCCCATGTTTTAATACTTTATTACTTTGTTTAACTTAGCATGTTCTCACTAAAAATGCATTTTATTTTGATAATCAGTGCTATTTATAATTGAAAGGAACTGCCATAGGGGCATCATTTGCACCAGTATATGCAGCTCTATTTATGGGTTATGTGGAGGTACAGCTTAAATATGATGATTCTCATAATATATTTTTGGGTTCTGTGGATATCTGGCACATATATCTGGATGACTGCTGGTTGGTACAGAGGTCAGATTCAGTTTATTTACATGAATTTGTTGAATATCTAGTTGAGAACAAGTGGGGTGTCCATTTTACTGTAAATTATCATTCAAAGGTTATTACCTTTATGGATGAACAAGTTACGGTACTGGTTTATGGCACTTTGCAAAGTTCTGTGTTTAGGAAATACCACAATTTAACACGCTATTGCATGGCACCAGTTGTCATCCCAAACACATCATTAATAACATCTCTAAGTCACAATTTTTGAGGTTTAGAAGGATATGTTCATCCATTAAATGTTTAAAACAGAATGAACAAGATCTTGTTTGTAGGTTCTGTAACAGAGGTTATCCATTACACATTTTAAAAAGGCCCTTACATCTGCAAATCAAGTCCCAAGATCAACATTATTAAAATATCAAGTGAAAATAACAACATTAGGCAAACTATTAGATTTATTATCAATTTTGATAATAATACATCATTTATTATGGGTTTAATGCATAAACATTGAGATATTTTATTAATGGATGATAGGTTAAAGGAACTAATACCTCCTAAATGCCTTTTTTCTTAAAGGAAAGGGAAAACAATGGCAGGTTGATTTAATCATTACAAAAAACTTGTAATATTGAAAATCAAAGATAACAGTATAGTTTGGATGGGCAAAAATTAATAGGCTGTTACCCATGCAAGCACTGTAGTTTCTGCAAGGTTGTTAGGGACAATACATGTTTTGCTTCTATGAATAGTTCTACAGTTTTTGACATCTTACTGTATGGAAATTGCAGTACTGACTGAGTGGTGTATTTGGCAATGTGTACTTGCTCAGCTTTCTATGTGGGGCAAACCTCACGTTCTTTTAAGTTAAGAATATCTGAGCATCTGAGTGATATTAGATATGCCAAATCTACAAATGCTTTATACAATCATACTTTGAAGCATGCTTCTGCAAGATGCACTTTTATTATTATTGATATAATCTGTTTTAATACTAATAACAAGGTGGGATGGCATGCATTGTTAAATCTTAAGGAACAAATGTGGATCGTCAAATTAGGTGCTTTATTTGTACCAGATCTGAATGAGCAATTGTAATAACCAATAGTGGTTCAGGGAGCTGTATCTAATGTCATTTTGGCAGTTATTGTTTAACGCACTGATGAAGGCTTACAGCCAAAACCGGTATGTTATATGTATTATTTTCACCTTTCAGTGTTTTGTTTTATAATATGTTTTGATCCTAAGTAAAGATTATATTGGAGAGCTGACTTGGAGTGCAGGCTTTTTTGTTTCTAGTAGTGCATATTCCAGGCATGAGGCCTAGTGAATATTAAGGAACACGTACTAGTGGACTGGGTAACTGTAGACCACTGTGGATGTTACTTCTGTCCAAATATCCCACTATATTTCCTTGCATAAATGCAGCAGATCCATACATTCAATACCATATTATAATAATCCTTAAAAGTAGTGTGTAGGTTAGGGACTTACCTTGCAAATGCAGCAGTTGACAAGACTGTAGTTCAGGGCTGACTCTGTCTGATGCAAGCAGTACACAGCCAATACATGGATAGGTAAAGGTTGTGTGGGTTACCTGGCACCAATTTTAATATATGTATGTGAGTAGGAATAAGGTGTCAGTCCCTAGGGCCCTAGGTTGTCAGTGAATGTGCTATGCATTTTCTCTTAGTCAAAGCCAGGGCATACTTGGCATGCCTATGTCTGCCAAGAGGAACATCATCAGGGGGTTCCTCCTCCTAGTCCTCCTGTGGCTGTGGCTGTGGTGACCTAGGCACTGGTGGGCGACTGTGTATCTCTTCTCTTTGCTGATCCTGCTGCAGCTATTTCCACAGGATCATATTGTGTAGCATAGCACATGCTGTGGACCTATCTGCATATGTGGTTGGAGAATACTGTAGCGCTCCACCAGATATATCAAAGCACTGGAACTGTGACTTCAGAAGCCCAAACACATACTCTATGATGTTCCTAGTTTGTGCACATGCTTCATTATGGTGTTCTTTTATGGGTGTGTGCGCATTTATGATGGGTGTCATCATCCATAGTACCAGGGCATTGCCAGCATCCCCCAGCAAATGGCTGTGTTGGATGACCCCCCCCCATAGTAAACATCTGGTACAGCTGTGATGAGTGCCAGACATGGGAGTTGTGACAACTGCCAGGGCTGCAAGCACACACATCCAGGATAATTCCCTGGGCATTACACATGACTTGGCAGATGATTCAGTGGTACCCCTTGCTGCTGATGTAGATTTTACCCTCCTCTGATTCAGTGGTACCCCTTGCTGTTGATGTAGATTCTACCCCCTCACTGGGTGGTGACTTGAAGTGTACATGAGTGTAATCTATGGCACCCAGTACTTCAGGGTAGTGTGCTACATGGTAGAAGTGTTGCATATTGCTGGCCCTCACCTGAGCAGTGAGGGGAAAAGAAATGTGCTCACTGGCATGTGGTAGCATGGCATCCAGGAACTGGTGGAGTGCCCTGGATGCTGATGGCTGTGAGACCACCATCATATCCCCAGTTGGTCTTTGGAAATTACCTGTAGCTAGTATCGTAAGGGCTATACACACCTTTGTTTTCACTGGTATGGGTTCCCCTCTGTTGGCTCTGGGTCTGAGTTGAGGGCGGCAGAGCTCAGTAAGTTCTTGCAGTATGTCCTTGTCCACCCTGTAGTGCTCTATGATCTTCAGCTCATGTAGCCCTTGGAAGGTTACCCTGGGCCTGAACACTCTTCTCCTTCTCTGTCTAGGCCTATTCTCAGCAGCAGCACTGACTTCAGCATCTAGCACATACAGATGTAGCAGACCTGCAGCAGCCCCTAGCATTCTGTCAGGTAAAATTCCCAAGTTTGTACTCCAGTGGTCCAGTGTATTGAAGAAAAATCAGAATGTAGGGTGTGTGCATACTTTATAGAGATCTGCTGTAGGGCAAGAATGTGTGATTGGCTAACTATGATGCACTCCACCTGGCTACAATATAATTAACACCATTTAATGGTCCTATTTTAGCTTAAACAGGGGTCAAAATGAATTAAATAATTTTTTTTCAGACATGCTCAGCATGGCAGCGTACCATGCAAACACACGCACCGAAGGTAAACAAAGCTTCGAAGTTAGTGAACACACCCCCCCTGAAAGGACACACTCAGCCAGGTGGCGCACTACACAGACACCTGCACCTAAGCTGAAATGAGCTTAAAATTCAGTGGACACACACCCCTGGTCTCAGCTACATCCTGTGTAAACAGCAACATGTGTCTAAACCTACATGAAAAGGATATGCGGGCACGATTACTCCTCTCTGATATTCAGTATCTCCACCTCATTTGCATAGGTATCCATGCTCACAGCCTGGAAACTACATGCTTCATAGCCCTACCACATTAGCAACAGCATGAATGTACCATTGTAGAGACTCCACACAAGGTCCTGTAATACATTTTTGTCACATAATATTGTTTTTTTCCCTATAAACCATGTTTGCGCACTACAGCACACCTCGTAAACATGCCCAGATTATTTAAAAAAAAAATAATAATTTAACTTATTTCCTTTAATTTTTCCAACATACAGGATAATAGTTTCACTCATATGTTTATGTGGTATGACATTTTTGTCCATATATCTAAATTTTTACAGCTCCTTTTGTCTGTCTGCACTCCCCTACATGGAATTTTTCCACGTACATTATGGACACTGACACAGGGTCTGAACAGATGCCTATCTGCTTGCTGGTTCGCTGTACCTGCCTCATTTTCATGAGATTCACCTGTTTATGAGGTGATTTGCTTGCCATAGGAGTTTCTGTGTTGGCAAGTGTGTGTGCACCGCTAATTAGTGCTTACTGAATCTAAAAATGTTCTCACCCGTGTAAGCTGCGCGGCGCGATGTCTACATGGAAAAAAAGTGTAGGCTTTATTAAATCCCCCCCATAGATATTTACATATCGGGTTCCATGCATTTGATCTAAACTCATTTTGTTTATTTTTCCATTTGACTGAAGTACATTCGGTCTAAATGCATTTGGTATAATTCCGAATTTTAAGCATTACATGCTGCAAACATGCTTATTTAATAATATAATGCATATTTTTGGACATGTGCATATAGTTTTATGGTATTAGTGTAAGTGAATGTTGGGCTAGACTTACTCACTCAGCTATACGTACACTGAAATGTGGGTGGTCTTTGCGAGATTGCTCACAGTGTGTTATGGGAATTTTCTGTTTTCCCTCTGTTGTATGATCTTGGAGTTGGAATATATAATTAATGGGGGTGGGGGTACACAACCCTTACATGAGGATGTAAGAGATATTGTCTCCTTGCAAAAGCACTGTTTCAGTTTTTTTTTCAATATTTTGAGTTTTAGATTAAATTGTTCTAGATGTGTTGAATTTACACTTATTAATATAGACACTATCTGTCTGTCTATTAATACATACATATGTTCCATACTTAAGAAGTGCTGTAAAGTAGGGAAGAAGAAATTCCCTTGTACATTTTAAACCAAAGCTGCAATGACAAATAGTACAGAATAACCACCCAGATCCATCTCTGCAGACTTTAATAGCCACAATATATTTCAGAACCCAATCCAAACTGATTTCGTATTATAAATAAAGATGGGGGAAAGTATGTTTTTTCCATTGAAAATATGTTATGCAGCCCTTTACTTCCTGGAAAAAATAACTGGCTTCAGTGCCAGTTTCACTTTTCAGCAAAGAACTAATAATAGTTAAGTATAGTTCTATATAAGATATAAATATGACTAGACAGGAAGCTGTGTATAGCATGATAGGATAAACAAGGATGTTCATGGCAGGAACTCCAAGAGTGTGCTTATCTATCTGTCAGAAGTGTATACTTTTTCCTGAACTAGGCCCTGGATAAGAACAGCTGTACATCTATGTGTTACAGATCAGGAGCATGTTTGCTGTCAGATATCTTTTTAAGTCTTTCAGACTTAGCTCTAGCTAAGGGGAGGTGCATAGCCATATGTTACTGATGACCGCTACTTCAACTTATTAAGATATAGTTTAGTATTATACCTAACTAAACATAGCATTTCCATGATAATAATAGTATTTAATGGTATTTATAATTACAGTGATTGTGGTGTTCAGTCAGTAACCATCTTCATCAAACTGATGCTTATGGAGTCAAAGCAAAACAAAGGGGTTGATTGAACAATCAGACTCTTAACAAAGTAAGTGACTACTATTGTTATGATACAGTCCCATACATATAAAGTCTAAACAGGGTGTAGAAATAACATATATTTCTTTGTATATGGCTCAGAATGAATCACTTCCTGTGAGCCAGAAAGGCGTGACCACCTGTAGATTTGATGCACTGTTGCTTCTCTTGTAAGCCAATAATGCTGAACCAGTATTACTATTTGCAGACATCCTTTTCTTCTGTTTATAATAGACATCCATTGAAGTAAATGTGCCATGGTCATTTCCCTAAAAAGTGCCCTTTTGTGCATTCCTTACACATAAAGGGTCCTAATTTCTATCCAAAGCTGGAATTTCAGACATAATAGGATTGCATTGATGCAGAGCAGTTGGAAAATTGCTCTGTTTATACAGACGATGTATGTTTGTATTGTTCCACAAACCAACAGCCTTCTTTTGACCCATGTGGCATGTAGCACATATTATTTCCTTATAAAGTTTGTAATGCAAAGCACTGGAAGTCAGAGTAATGCTATATACTCTTTAGGTCTCACACAATGTGCCCAATGTACTTTAAAATTTCAGTGGACTTTAAATTTGTATCATTAAAAGATGATCAAGAATTTCTTGATCTTATGCTGTGTGCTCTTTGAATTCCAAATCCTTAAAGCATTGAAAATCTGTAGGTTGCATTGCACTGTATAATTCTCCAAACTGTAAAATATATTTTTCATTTCTGCAGCACTGTAAACTGCTGTACCACACCTGCATGTATTTTACATATTTTGCATAATAATGCCCAGTGTTAGAGATATATACTTCTCCAGCTGCACAGTTGTTTTCTAACTTGATTCTTTAGTCTGCTCCACAGGAGTGTATTTCATAGGAACATAGGAAGGTACTAGGCTATTGACCCTGAGGCCCTTATAAGCCTAGCCAAGAGTTTAGCCGATGTTTAGACAAGTCAGCACCCAAAGACCCTGTCCAGCAGGGACACGGGTAGAATCCCAGGGGTGTATTTTCTGCTTCCCATCCAGTTATCCAGGTTGCACTTGAAAAGGGCTAATGAAGTACTCTGCTTGACAATGACAGAGAGTCTATTCCACAGATGGCAGAGTCTCTGGGACACAAATCTGTCCTGTCAACAGGTCCTATTGGTGTCACAGACCAGGTTGAGGTCACGTGTGTGAGTTACTTGAATGGAGCTTGACTTGCGGATATGCAGCAGTCCCATCAAGATGGGGTCTGAGATTGCTTTGTATGCCAAATAGAGGACACCTCTGAGGAGTCTGTATGAAACTGAGTAGAGGGACAGGGCTATTAGCCTATCTGTGTAGGGTAGATGTTTGAGGCCCTGGATTCTCTTGGTGAGGAACCTCTGTGGTGTCTCCAGCTGCTGCATGTGTTTTGCGAGGTACATGCTGAAGGTAGCATTGTACTCAATAACTGGCCTTGTAAGGGAAGAATACAGGGATGTTATGACCTCCTTCTCCCTGGATAAGATACCTTTACTTATAAGGTGCACCATATAGAAAACTTTCTGTACAATGGAAGAAACGTGGTGGTCATAAGTCAGATTGCTATCAACCTGGGTGCCCAAATCCCTCATTACTGATTGTGTGCTTAGGACATTGTTATTAATGTGATAATATGTGGGGACATCAATTTGGCAAAGGGGATGATGATGCATTTTTTTGGCATTCAGCTTGAGGGCATGTTTCTAGCACCAGTCATTTGTTTTGGTGAGATCCTCTTGGAGGACGTCCACATCAATAGGGGAACTGATGACTATGCCCAGCTTGCAGTCATCTGCAAACCTGGTCAGCCATAGCCCACTGGTTTTGGTCTGCACCTCAGAGAAGTATATCCTGAATAACAGAGGCTCCAAGACCGATCTCTGGGGTATGCCACTCATTACGGGTCTACTGCTTGAAGTGGCGTCCCCTATTTTGATTAGGTGGGTTTATCAGTGATCCAGTTTGCTATCCATCTGATAACATATGGATTGATACCTAGTTGAGTGAGTTTGTCTACTATGTTCAAGTGGGGAATAGTGTCAAAGGCCTTGGCCAGGTCAAGGTAGGTGGTGTGCACTGTCTTCCCCTCATCCATGGCTTTGGTGACTGTTCAAAGAAGTCTACCAGATTTAACAGACACGACCTCCCCTTGTCAAAGCCAGACTGTAAGGGGTTGAGTGTTTGGAGGTTGCCAATGTCCTTGTTAATGAGGTCCATGATAATCCATTCTATGGCCTTTCAGATCAGGCTAGTTAGGCTGATGAGACTATAATTTCCAGAATAAGTGGACGCTCCACCTTTGTGCAAAGGGATGGCAGTGGCTGTCCTCCACTTGGCTGGGACAAAGCTGGTACTCAAGTTTTGGTTGAATAGGGTGCCTAATGGTGCTGTAAGTTCATGCCTGAGTTCATGTAGTATGCAGCTTGGGATGTTATCGGGTCCCATGGAGGCTGTATTTTTTGCCTTTGAGCGGGCAGTGATGACCTGTTTCCTAGAGATAAGGGGAGGGGGTAGGTACTGGGGATGTCCTGATTTACTGATGGGGGGACAGAGGGGGGATGTTTTCACTGAATCTGTTAGCCAGTAGGTTGGCTAGATCTACAGCATTTGTGTATGTGGTGTCCTTGACCACCAGTTCTGAACAGGTCTGGGTGCTTCTTTTGAGATTGCGGACATATGTGAAGAAGGCCTTATGATTATCTCTAGCAGATGTTTCTGCAAATACCAAACCCATCACCTCCTGTAATGTGTGTTTTCCCCAGTCTTGCTGCATTTCACTTGCAACTTGATAAAAACAGTATCACTTTGTGATAAATCTGGAGCTTACAGATTAAAACAGAGACATGTCATCATTATGTTAATTTACATGCTCATAGGTGGGGGACGGTGTTTACCCTTAATATGTCATGTAACATAAGCATTAATTGAAAGTAACAAGAAAAGTGGGCACAATGGGGAATATTTAGAGGACAGTGACATGAATGCTGAATAATGGAAACTCAAGATGAGTGAGGTTAAGGAAGACTTATCAGCAACATTCAGTCATTTTAAGGTGCTGTCTACCACACTTTGCATATAATCAAATCTCAGTAATTCAGTCTTGGGTCCACAGATCCATCCACAAAAAAAAAAAAAAATGCAGGTATTTCCTTATGCCAGAGCTTGACATCAGTATGGTATTCTTTCATTTACTCTGCTACAAATTCTCTGTTCTACTGTAATAATCTCTGTAAACAAATATTTCTTTAACACGGCACACTAAATTGCTTAGCTAAGGTGAAAGCTGATGTTTTGTCGTATATTATGTCTGTAGCATTTAAACAAAAATAATAATTAGTGAGTGAGTGAGTACAGCAAACATTGTCTAATCTGTCAGTCTTTTGAAGGGGCAAAACTAGAATTTCAGTGATCTTCTTTTGTGAATAAGGCATGGAATAAGCAACAGAGTGAGAATAAACTTCATTTCAAGGGAATGAGCTTCATGAAATGCTTAAAAACTGCCAGTTTGGTTCCCTTAGCAGTTCCATGATTAGTGGAGATTAGTTTCATCAAGGGCAGGTCATACCTACTGAACTTAGTGGACTTTATTGACACAATACGTCACTTGGTTACTGTTTTCAAATTCAGAAGGTTAGGCATAAACCCTTATGTTGCCTGGTTTATAGCCAGCTGGCTCATATGCAGGACCTAAGAAGTTAGAATTGGGGAGTCCAGTTCTACAAAGAGGCCAGTCACCAATGGAATCCCTTAGGGATCAGTTCTGGGATTGCTCCTTTTTGGCATCTATTTCTCTGAAGTCAAAGCCAATTCCAAGAGCCTTGGTCTAACCACATTTGCAAATTATTGCAAATTAGGAGATGTCAATAGAATTCCTGACCTTCACTAATGTTCTTCAGGAAGGACTGACAGACAAATAACTGGTTTCAGAGACATGGAGTAAAACTAAATGCTAACAAATGCATAATAGTATCCTTTGGGAAGTCAGCCACCCTAGTAATGATCATATTGACAGTACACCCCAAGAGGCAATCCACTAGTCAAGGACTTGGGAAGACATGTAGACAGTAATTTTGCCTTTGATCATCATGTGTCTATGGCAGTGAAGAAATCATTCTATGTTGTGAAACATATAAATAAAGGTACGACATATAGGTCCAAGGAAGTCATTGTTTCACTTTATTCAGCATTCATCAGACCTATCATTGAGTACAATGCCCTCTTTTGTATACACCTAACCAGGCACATCCAACAATTGGAACATCCACAGAGGTATAAATAGCATGTCCCATGCAGACCACCTCAAAGGCATATCCCTGTATTCTGTCAACTACAGGCTGTGGATGGGAGATATATGGCTGACATAAAAGGCATTTTCAAAGCCCACCCTGATGGACCTCCTGCATATCCAGAAAACAAACAGCACCAGCATTACCCATCCTAAAGAACTTAAACATTTCCTGTGTTATAAATAGGACCAGGTAGATCCCAGAGACTACCCCTTCCCTGGAACAGGCTCTCCATCAATGTGAAGCAAAGTTTTCCCATTACCCAATTCAAGTGCAACTTGGACAATTGGATAAGGAGTAGAAAATAAATCCCTAGTTTGACACTTATGACTCTTATGAGACAGGCAGCCTGTAAATGTTTCATCTCTGAAGCCCTTGCTTACACTTACCTAGGCTACCAAAACTTGTCAGATATTTGGCTTGAGTAACTAGGCTTAAAAAAGACCCAGTGGTCATTAGCCTAGAACACACCCACAGAAGTATTTAAACAATGTAAGCCTTAAAGAGAAATGATAATATACCCAATTCCATAAAGCCTTTTCAACCAACAGTTTGTATATCAATTTTTATATATTCCTAGGAAGTCAGTTGATTATGTTTGTTTTCTGATCTGTTGCACTTGGCTGCCTGCTAAAAGTCTCAGAGGGATCCTTAAATATATTTTTCTCAGGTAATGATTTTCAGAGATGTCTCATGTTATGTGACATTTGTGCTTTTCAACTACCTAATAGCCTTTTTTAATAATTGTTACTCAAAATTTGTCTTATGCATGCAGACTGAAGTAATGATTTGTATTTTCATTCATCATTTCTTATCAGGGTTACTGTTTGCAAGCTTTCCACAGACTTCATTTATAGTTCATTTGCTCATCTATAGCATAGGTTTTATGTGACAAAATGCACATCTGACATTTATATATGTGCTATATGTGATATGTAAGGGATACAACAAATTTATAGTGATAGTAAAGTAATAATTATGGATCACAAAATATTATCTACTAATAAGTGTACAAAAATCATATCTTTGTGATAAATGCTCTTCACAGGACATGTACTATTTTACAAACATTAGAGCTTAAATATGCAGTTCTCTGTTATGTAAAAATAAAGGTTCAGATCTACTGTGTGACCTGTATAGCCATAAAAGATTTGTGATATTGTCTAACCTAA
Organism: Protopterus annectens; assembly: GCF_019279795.1. Lineage (NCBI taxonomy): Eukaryota > Metazoa > Chordata > Ceratodontiformes > Protopteridae > Protopterus > Protopterus annectens. Next base: position 194,263,739 of record NC_056748.1, on the reverse strand, counting down.
AGAAAATGCATTGCTTTTATAATGCAGTTAATCAATCAGCAGTTCACATGGCTGTTGTGTCAAAATTCTTACCCAGCATCTGTCCGAAACTTTAGTTTATTCTATACATTTTCTTTCATCTTTTACTTGATTTATTTCTTTTAGTTATAAATGCCTTTTCCCCTGTTCACTTTGGAAACAGCTTCTCAACATGAAGATAAATTTAATTCTGAATCCTCACAACCTTTTCTCTCTCATAAGTAGAGCATATAATTTTGTAGCGGATGCAGAATTTCCAGCAGGCTGTCTTACAGCTGTTTTTGTAGCCCTACTCCCAATAGGCTCCAACTTTATATGAGGAAGAAATATGATTGTTTTTGGTTTCTTACTGTTTCCCATCTCCTTCCTTTGATTGTCTTTGGTGCAGTCTATTTTATAAAGTCATGCAGCTATAGTTTATCACTGGGATTCAATGAACAGATCTACTCTTGATTTTATTGCACAGACAGAACAATGGAGAATTTGTCATGGCAATGTACAGCTCTGTCACTCTTCCTCCAAAGTTTTACCCTATGATTATCTTATATGGAAGAATGGTATTAATGGAACACTTAGCTGACTAAATAAGCTGACAGAAATCGATTAGCTACATACAAAACACATTAAGTCTTATAATCAGCATATTTCATACCTTGTAATTTACTGTCCATAGTATTTGCACATATATCACAGTGTCCTTCATAAAATACATTTAAGCTGGCCTTCAGAGCACTGAAATCTCATATCTCTGACAAAAGCAATGAAAAGACATTTGTCAAGTATTAAATATGAGGATGAATTTTCTTTATTCCCTTGTTCATGAACCATAACATTCCTGACATGTTTATTAGGAATTACGGGCATAAAATGCCATCAAATAGCTAACAGAAGCGATGTTTTCAACATTTTATTTGTTTTCAGCTCATAGCCACTAATAAGAACCATGGAAATGAGAAGGGAAGGGTATGAAGTATTCAGGGAGCACCTTTTTAAGAATTTGGAAACGAATGGTTCTTTATGTGAATAAGTTTTGTGTTTCCCTTGGTAAGGAATCTGTGAGCATACCTTCTTAAAGCGCACAGCTGTTTGATATTTTTCTTATAAATAAAGCATGGCATTGCATGGCATGAACTTGTCTGTGGATGCTGGAGATATAGAAAGATTATAAGTGATTATCTGACTTATAAAGAATATAAAGTCTCTATTACAAACTTCTTTGATTCTCCCTTATATTTGTTTCCCTGTCTGTCATAAAAATGTTGATTTTCTGGTAAATGACAGAGGATTACATCCAGTCAGTAGTACCATATAGTACAGTTTCATACTTTTTATTGTTCAGAAAATGCATACTGATGGAAAACTTGTTGTTCTATTAATTTTTGGGTAATTCAGATTAATATTTAAAAATTGTCCCTGGTTTTCGGCCTTTGCTACCCTGTTATTAGTGGCTTTGTCAAAATTCTTCAAAAAAGAAGTGGATGAGTATGATTTAAAGTACTAGTCCTAGAAGCAGCAAGCTGTTATTAAGGCGATGTAATACATTTACCTGTCATTTATAAGTTTGATTCCCATAAGTGGCTACTGGTAGACATGTGGGTTGCTTGAGAATAAAACTGCAGAACTGTAACTCATTTAAGCAGTCTTCATTACTTAAGTGAATGATTCCACCCTTTGCGATGGTGGTTGGTTTAGAGCCATTATAATTGTAGGGTCATGACAGCTCTTTCATTTTATTTGCTGTTACATAAGCTTTATGTGAAGAACTCTATTTGATTTTTGAAGGACTTGAATGAAAAGGAAAATCTACCTGTTGAAAGAAATCCGGCATTTGGTGACAAAAACACAATACAAATGACTTGGAAAAACATGTTTCATTTGAAGCAGGAATGGGAGAAATGAAAGAAAGAACAGGTGCACCTCCTGGATCACACAGAGGTTCCAAGGTGGATAGGAAGATGAATGAGAAATAGTGAGAGCAGTGGCAATAAGGGAGAGGGCGACAGATTCAGCGACAGAGAAAAACAACAAGTGACAGGAAGATAAAGAGAGAACACATTCAAGAATGTACAAAGAAATATGCACTTTTAATTTAAGAAATAAGTATGTCAGCTATTACAAACAATGAGGAAGTAAGCAAATGGAATATTTGGCCAGTCAAAGTAGCAGTCTGTTTCATTCACCCATAATAAAATGTATGTGTATCAGGCATTATTTATACTTGCATAAAAAAATACACTTCCCCCACTCTTTCCATGACAATCACCTTTCTATCTTCAAAAATACTATACCCATTTTTATTAAATAAAACTTCACCAGTTCTAAACTTCCAGATTTCCCACACAGCACAAAAAATATTTTATCAATTTTTGTCCACATCATCTTTTCCCTTTTGATTACGGCAACCATCAAAAATCATTTTCTTATTGTTATTCAGTCCGATCCGCGGTGGTGGTGCTGCGGTAGCGTTGTCGCCTCACAATAAGACGCTGACCGGTTCGACTCTCAGCAAGAGCGTTTTCTGCGTGGAGACATGCATGAATGGGCGTACCTTCATTGAAGGTTGTGCGTTTCGGCTGGCAACTCAGCACGTAAAAATCAACTGCCAATCATTAGCGGACCGGAGTTCCGCTGTGGCAACCCCTAACCGGGAAAAGCCGAAAGACACAACATTGTTATTCAGTCCAAACATTTTTCTTTAATAACAGATTCACACGCTTCTTTGACACTATTACCTTGCAGAAAATGTTCAGATTCTCCTTGTGTTTAAATAAATAAATAATTTCCCCCTAAATCAATATAATGCACACTTTTTCTTACGGGTAACTTATTTATTGTCAATCTACATAAAAATATCTTGCACTTATGATGAATTTCAGAATTTTGTTCTATTTATTATACCCTTGATAACATTTTCATTCAAATTAGCTAGAATTCAGGTAAGCAAGGGTTCTAATCCAGCACACTCCACTTTTTATTAAGGGAGTCCCACTGCAATGTTTCACAAAATTAGAATATAAAGATAATTCTACATACCAATACTTATGCATAGCAGGTTGATTGAGCATACACATGGCATGGTATATATTATATGTGCAATGCTGTAGCATGACAATGATGATTCTGTAATTATAAATGTATTTTCAGATCTGGGATGGACTTCATAGTTTAATGACAAGTCACCTACACACCTCCTCTAACACAAAGATAACTGCAAAACAGAATGTATTGTATGGTGTGAAACAGAACTCAAATATATATATTCTGAAAATAATACAAATATATGCTTTTCCAGTATATTGTCACAGATTACTCCTGCATCACACCCAAGAAACCATAAACCAGGACCTTGTCATGTCACACACCTACATGGTTAACTGAAGTATAGCCCCACTCACTCTTTAAAGTGTACATTTGTAATGATCATGTTTGACAAACACTCTTCTGTGGCAATGAGGAAAAACTACCTATGTGTAAATACATGCATTATTTTCTTTTTTTTTTACATAGACTTGAATCCCACATTGTATAAATTACTTTTAACAGTGTGCAAGTTCCCACAAAATATGTGTCAAGTCATCCCACTGATCCCCCCAAACTCAGATCTTAAAAGCCAAGTGATTTAACACAGAGGATGACATGCAATGATGTTTTCATCCTATATAGAGTGCACTGTGACACTGTTAAAGTCAGACATCTGTGGTGGTGCTAGTCTTACATTGTATGTAATTCAGCTTGTTTACCTACAGATGTTTAATGTTCAGATCTGACCTCAGTCTACTGCTCTGTGTGTGTGTGTTTTTTTTTTGTTATACTACAATCATTATATGATCCTTTGAATTTCTTTTAATTTGAATCCTACTCAGGAGAACCTTTAACATAGCCCCATGAATCTAACATCCTCTTTTTCCCTTTGTCCACATAAAATCCTTTTTCTGCAGAACCCTGGAGGATGTCATCATCTCAAGTATGCATGCACACATCACGGAGCAAAGCCCTTCCATGACCCACTGCAAGACATCTACACACCACTGGATGTGTGATTGCTACTTCTGCTATGGGGTGGTGCATGTCACCTACAGACAGAGGCAGTACGTAATACAAACATATGCACACATATGCATTTACCACTGTTTTCCATCATGTAGATATAGCTGTTTTGGCTTAAATGGAATAATAACTGACAGTATTTTATGTGATGTTGGCCATTAGCCTAGTAATGTCCTATGACATTATGCACATTGAACATTTCAATGTTGCTGTCATCCACATGTGGTATGTTAAAGTGTTGATGTATGGTAGCTCTAAAGCAATGTAGTCCAATCATTGAGTTGAGGTAATGTATTGAAGGTCACTGCTGCCATTTGATTACATGTTCCTTCCATAACAGTTGTAGTAATATGCCTCTTGAGGACTGTTGACATGGGATGATGATATGTATATTGTTGTCTTAGTAAGGCATGTGTTCTTGTAGTGGAGCATATCAACATTCTGCACAGTTTTCATGCAACCATCACAGTGACAGCTGCAGTATGGCACAGGTGTGCATGTGTATACCTACCATCATGAAATACTATGTGACATATGGCAATATTACAGCATAGTGACTACATGGCCACATATGCCTTGTTTCATCCACATGTTATAATGCTGTTATATGCACAAACATATAACACATTCAGATTCACTTGCAACCTTGTAGAATTCATTGTATGCACAATTGTTTTGCTATTCACATGGGATATTGAGGTGTTCCCCAAAAGCATTGTGTGGTTGTCAGCATTTGTGTAATTAACTGTTGTGCATGAACAACATCCACCTCATTTGTAATGTATCCATATATGGTATCAGACCCCTCTCACACACACACACACACACACACACACACACACACACACACACACACACACACCTTTTCAATGATAAATGTATATGTTGAGTAACTGATGTCATGATGTGACATAGGTAGTCATACGACTGTAATTAATGCAACAAAAAATAAAAAAAAACACCACCAACACCAGTGCGACCACAAGAGTGAAACTAGAGAAAGAGGTTACCTTATTAAACTACTGATTAAAATCAGAAATCAAATTCTTGAGGAAAGAAAGGATAGGTTCATTCCTATTTTGTCTACTAATATTTGGCACAGAGAATAAGACTATCTTTGACAATGTGTTGGTCCTTCCCTTTAACAACGATGCTTTGAAAATAAGATCTATTGTAAACAATGTGTGGGAATTAGTCTTGGACCAGTAGTTGAAAAATATTTTAGGTACTACACCAAAAACTACTTTCACTAGAGGTGCTAATTTAAAGAAATGGTTAGAAAAACCTAATAACAACAAAAGGTTCAGATCTACAATGTTGAAATGTAACGTGTAGAGCCTGCAAATATATCAATTCAGGTCCATATGTCATGTTAGATGGTTACTATAATACAATCCCATGCCCTGGTCATTGTAATTATAACACTAAGATGGTAGTATATGTGGCTATGTGCACTTCCTGTCCAGCTTTCTATGTGGGTAAAACCACTAGAAAATTGAAGGAAAGAATTTTGGAGCACATTAGGGATATAAACAAGAAAAGGAACGAAAGTGCACTGTACCCCCATTCTCTCTGTCTTGTGTGTCAATTTCAATACATTTTTATTTTTTATAATAGAGAGAGTGATTGACCATGGCAGGGATGGTGATCTGTAACTATATTTGGAAAGAGAAGAAATGGAGTGACAACTTAGGACTAATGCCACTACATTGCCTGGAATCAATGAAAATGTTTCTATAAGTTCAGTTTTAAAATTAAAGGCAGCACAGATTTGATTGTTAAGGTCTTTTAGAATATTTTTGCTCTTTTGGGGAAGTTTTAGTATGTAGTAGTCAAACAGCTGTGTTAACAGTTCCATCATGTGATGCATACCTAAGGCTGTATTTGGAGATGTTGCCACAAATCCTATTTCCAGTATGAAATCGTAAGGGGAATACACAGCTATGCCCGTTTCCTCTTTCTTCATTCCTATCATTCATGTCTGTGGCCATTTTAATCAGCACACGTTCCCTGCCTAATGTATGTTTCAGTTGCATTTGTCCTTGATGGTAACTCCCTTCCTCTAATATTTCATTCTGCACATAATTGTAGTGTACTTTGCACTGGGTACACTTTTTAATGTGTTAATACTGCTGTCATTGCAGTATTTTCACCTCTGGTAGTTACTGTGGCTGTCTGCACAATCTTGCTGAGCAGGTTTACCCTTTGACAAACTTGTATGCATCTTCTTTCTGCTTTCATGGTGCCCTGCATGGAGCTGCTGGCCATGAAGTGTCAGTTGTATTCACGGAAGCATGAGGAGTGGAATTAATATGCGATTGTCTTTGCGCAAACATGTAAACTCCATAGAAGCTTTGCGTGAAGCCTGGACAGAGTTTATTGATCTCTGGGAGAGTCTTATGACTGACCAGCAAATCAGGCCCAGGACTGATGTTCAACAGAGTCACTCGGTCATGTTTGATACTATTAATAATCTTATTTTTACTTGCCTCGATTAATTCAACATACAAAAAATTTACCCAAATCTCATGTATTGTGTATTTAAATGTAAGAAAGTCGGTGGTTTGACTCGATTATAATACAAAACCAAGTGACTCTATTCAACACCATTGCTGTGCCTGATTTGTTGGTTATAGACTATTTTTAGTACTAGGTAGTTCTGTGGTTGATTATTACGTATTGTTACTGAGACAAAAGTACAAACTGAATTTGGCAATGTTGTCCATCCAGTTGGTGTTGGTCCCAATTTCATACATGAATTAATAACTTGGAATGATCTATCAGTCCATCATACCAAGCAAAACTCAATGCAACTCCGCAACCTAAGTACATAGAAAAATAAAAAAAAAATCACCACAGCAGTAGTATCGGAATACACTTTAATGAAATAAAAAGATTTTCAAAGACTTAGCACTGTCGGCCATCCAAACACTAGGGCATCATCAGAGTAAACAAACATTTAACCACATACATTTAAATAGCACAAAATGATCACATGATCAATTAAATTAAGCTTGCAAACAAATAAAGACACAGTAACTAACTCAGCAGCAATAAAAAATATAACATTCATAATCAATATACATTGTACTAACTTAACTTTTCTAAGGCAAATCAATGTTTTAACTACTTTATGCAAATATGGTATTTGTTTAAAAACAGTTAAAACTTTTTTATACCATCTAATAAATAGTTATTCCCTATAAAATGATACATATATAACATGTAAAATATAGTTATCCTAAAATTGTGCCTTATGTGGAAGGTTAGGCGCCAGGCTGGCAACTCGACACTGTAAAACTTCACTGCCAATCATGAGTGGACAGGTGATCCACTGTAGTGACCCCTAACTGGGAAAAGCCAAAATAAGAAGAAAAAGTTATCCTAAAATTATATTACTTAATGACCTGTTGCCATCAACTTTGACTAAATAATATAAAGCAATTGCAAATGGTCAATCAAACCTGCCCTGCCCTTACTTTTAAAATACCAGCAATAGAACAGCAATCGTTAATTCCTGGTGCTTGCTTAGCATTCAGTCTCAGCTACCAAACTGTCTCCCTAAACTCCAATAAAGTTTTGGAGTTACCACCCCTTTTGTTCTCATTCCTTTTATGTATTACAAAAAACAAAACATCAAAACAGTAACACTTGCATTCAGTGTTAAGAAATGCACTTACCTGCTCTTTAAACATAGTTAATTTCTAAATTTCTCTAATATCCTCAATAGTCTCCTAGAATATATGCTTAGTAAATACCTATGAAAGTAAGATGTTGTCCATACTGAAACAGGACCTGACAGCAGATGGACAGCAGATGCTGGAAGTTGTTCTGTCTGAGAAGTCCATAAGAGATGTAGTTTCAGATATGTTTCTGGACAAGATTGCCTCCTTATCAAATGCCCAAAATGGGACCTGTTTTGGAAGAATTGTGAGATATTGCAGGCTTTACCTTACCCATAGCAATCAGTGCAAAGTATGTGTCTTCCCTTTTCCAGCAAAATAAAGGCTCTCACTTATAAAAAGAGAGTTGTTGTTGCTTCATTCAATATTAATTTGTTTTAGATACAAAACAATTGTTTTATTCATCTATATACAGGAAACTTAAGAAACATGTTTGTCCTAAAATCTCAGGACAATTGCCATTTTCCATTGCTTTTTATTATCACAATGCTTCTGCCTAATTAGGGACTTTCTTACATAAAGTGGAGTGGGGGGATTATATATCCCAGCATCTAAAAGTGTGTTAATACAATTGTTAGTTGTGAGTTAAGTCTCAAGATTTTTATCTTTGTTTGGAAGAACCTGCATTTGAGTCTGTGTACATGTAACAAATTGCATTACTATGTATAACAGTTGTGTCCCAGCTGTGTTAATCTTCCACTAACTACAATATGTCTATGTCATATCCGAGACAGTGGTTTATATTATGGGAAAAATACAACAAAATTCCAGTTGCATATACTGACATTTCAGGAATATGGCCTTTGATTGTTAACTGTAATTTTCTGTCATTACTATGATTCATTTATAAACTTTTAGTGAAAAGTATAGCTAAGCAAAAATGTTTGTTTGTCTTTTCGTCTTTTCCCAGTTAGGGGTCACCAGAGTGGAACTCCAGTCCGCTAATGACTGGCAGTAGATTTTTTATTTTTTTGATGCCGAGTTGCCAGCCCGATGCCCAACCTTCAGCGAAGGCACGCCCATTCACGCATGTCTTTCGGAGGCCACTTGACCGTCAGGAGGGCAAAATAAAGAAGCTAAATACAGAATTTAAAATAAAGCAAGTTGACAGTTTTACAGTTAGAAGATAGAATAAAAAATGTTATTATGAAAATGTTATTATGAATAAAGATGACAAATTCCATAAAATCTCATGCTTTCCAGTACTTATTTAATCCAAATTCTGGAATTTTATGTCATTTTCTTTTAAATAGAAACTAAGTGCCCTTGTTCCTAACAGTTATAAGATGGATGCCGCTAGTGATATGGTAAAGTACCAATTGTCTTCTTTTGAAAACAGAAGCTGTGGCATGTTGTTGACCAATGTCTTTTAACAAGGGTTACAGCATCAGAAGTTTTTTTTTTGTTGTTGTTGACAACTGCTTCTGTGTTCTTTGTACTCAGCATTTGCTTAATCATCTGGTTAGAAAAGGGACATTCTGTTATGCAAGTATGTAGTTAAATAGGTCTATATTAAATATTCCAACACTTAAAAGTTCGAATCACTAAAGAACAAACTTTAGTGATCGAATGCTTAAATGTTCGAATATACATAAAAATTAAAAACTAAATAAATAAATAAAGAAAAACTAAAGCAGGGGGCAAGCCACCCTGCACCCCCCACACCCCCACTACTTAAATATACCAACTCCAAGGTCATGCTACTGTTTAGCACACTGAAGTGCGATCTCGGAGTTGGTATATTTAAGTAGCAAGGGGGTGCAGGGGGGCTTGCCCCCCTGCTTGTACCCTTTACTTTTTCTTTTTTTTTTTAAATATTCTTTCTATAGATATTCAAACTTTTAAGCATTCAATCACTAAAGTTTGTTCTTTAGTGATTCGAACTTTTAAGCATTCAAATATCTAATATAGACCCAGTTAAACATACAGTAACTAGAAAGTGTTTACTGAAACAATTACAGAATAAGAAACTGCTTAAAACAAAGGAATCTCATTACAGGATGAATTACGTGGCATACCTCCATTTATAGAACAATTAGCAAGTGTTTGTATTATTGTTTACATAAAAATTGCTCATTAGCACTTCATTTTTAACTGCCAGTAACTGTTTGTGTAATGTTTATGTTTGTGTCTGACACCCAAATGGTATCACATTTGCCCTGGGTGCAGAAAGCTGTGAGCTCTATTCCCATGACAGGTAATTGGAATACTGACATTGGAGTGTGGCATTAGGGCTGCTGCATTTCTTAGTGTGTTGTTCTTTGGATGAGATATTAAACTGAGGTACCACTGCTTGAGTTAGTGGTAGCTCAGGTCGATATAAAAGATCCCCTGGTACCTATGTAAAGAGAAGGGGAAATGTCCTGGCCAAGTTTCCTCTAGTACTACAAATGCCAATTTGGGTCTCTTTTGAAAAGAGACCACTAGCCTAGTCTGACTAACCCAATCAGCAAAGAATAAATACAATAAAATTATATTTAATCTGCATCTAAGATCATGTGCACAATTAAATAGGGTTACAATCTGCTCTACGTTTGCTGTAATTGCTCAGATTAAATTTAGTAATGTCACTGCTGTTTAGAGATAGTCACTTTCTTCACAACATAATATAAGCATGCCCTGAGTAATTTTCTAATGCTTTGCTTGTCCTTTATAAGTAGAGACTGCCCTTAGTGAATAAAATCAACATGGTTTGAAAGAGTAGTAGACACTGAAACCCTATACTATGGGGGTGATCTAATGTTTCTGAAACCATGTTTTATTAACTATGCAAATATTTATATTTTCAAGAGTTGAGAAGGCTTGTAGGGAGTGTTGCTTCTTGTTCTGGCTTCTAGCATTGATCGGTGTTACCTTTATATAGTTTTTATTTTGATTAGCTATGTTTACAATTTGAGGACATTTACTTGGAATAAAAAAGGCAATATGTGGTAAGGAATATCAGCAAGAAAATCCCAAGGGAAAGGCTGGTAGCATTTTTATAAGACAACAGTCTCTGGAACAGCAGTAATCATCATCTTGGGTTCACTTTCAGGAGCTGTCAGTCAAACCTGAACCAGTTTTACATCTGGGTTATACCGTAACATAACAGTAGAGTGCTAACAGACAGTTTCTATCTGAACTTCTAGTCCTTGAGTCTGTCACACACAAAAGAATAATAGAAAAACTGAATGAAGTTGGGGTAGAACCAAAAATGATGAACTGACCATCTGCATGGTCAAACTGTTTGGCACAGAGAATTGTGGTGATAAAGGCAAAGTTGGGAACAATGAAAGTGACTTTTGGAAGACCACAAGGGGTCTATCCCTCATGTAATACTCGTTAGTATCTTTGTCTCAGATTTATCTAGTGGAATAGATAACAGGATCTGTCTCCTTGCTGATAATACGAGAAAGGTGCAGCAGTTCAGGACAGAGGACGAGCCCAGTAAAGGACATTAAAAAGTTGAACAAGTCGGCAGAAAGTGACAGCTGAGGCTCATGGCACACATAACCAGTGTGCTGTACTCAGCTGATAGTAACTGTGGTGTGACGTATGAGCTGGAAGGAGTGGAATTGATGGCAATAGAGCAGGAAGAGGATCTGGGATGTTGATCACCCTGGATTGAGTTACCAGGAGCAGAGTGAGTAAGTAATGTCAGCAGGAAACAGAATTCTGGGGTGTATCCTCAGTAGGTCAGATTCCAGAAAGAAAGAGGTGGTTTCCACTCTACAGGGGCTTGCTCAGGCCCCACCTTGAGCATTGCATATTGTTATGGAAGGCAGGCGATTTGTGAGTCATCTAGCACCTGGCACCATTCTCCAATATGGCCCTGCTGTACTTCAACTCTAAAATGCGAACCAAAGAAACGAGGAGGAGCAAGACACGTTACTTTCTGTGCATCCCTCAACTCCATGTTGAGAAGAAACAAAACGTTTTCGACTTCAGAACTATTTTTAAAAACTATAAAAATGCGGCAAGCAATTTGGTATAGGTTTTGACAATACAAGGTGCTTTTTTTATTCCTTTTTTTTAGTTCTGAAAGTAAAAGACGAACCATGCATGGAACACTGAAGTGCTTCAGTTCTCTCCCAAAAAGCAGTATCTTCTTTCATCTCTGTAGATGCATTCAGAAATGCCAGAACAGAACTAGATGACAATACTGCAGTACTGACTGACTGGTTCTGCCAATTGCAACCCCTAACACGTTGCCTAGGACAGCTACCCCCTTTGCCCCACCGTAGCTAAGCTTCCAATGCAAGACATGTTAGTAAAAGAATGCTATGTTGCTAGAAGGTGTTCAGGAGAAACTACAAAAATCCTTATAATGATGTGTTAGGAGTATACACAGAGGCTAGAAGTCCTGGAGATCTTCTCATTTTAGACCAGAAGAAACAAGGGAGACATAATACTGGTAAACAAGGCCATGAGACAAGCGATATAAAAGCGGTTATTATGAATGAAAAAGACTGAAATGGAAGGAAGGGGACACATGCAGCAGATTGTACTGGACAACTACTTCCTGAATATCCGAATGTATTTGTTTTAACAAACAAGGTTAATGACCCATGGGATGGACTACCACAATGAGCGGTGGAGAAGGACTCCACTGAGGCATTTATTAGGACATGGGGTAGCTGAACAAAGGGTAAAAGACAAGATAGGGATGGAGCAGAGTTGAAATGTAAAGTCACTTAAAAAGGGCAGACTAGACAGGTATATTTTCTATGTCTGCCATCAAGCAATTGTAAAGTGTTGTTAACTCTGTCTACTTGCTTAATTGTCTCCATGCATTCTCTCTGCCACCCATTTTGCATTCCTTTAAGTGGGTCAATAGCCTTCTTAATGAAGCAGTACTTCTGCAGACTGAATGAATATATGTTCCCAACAATATGATGCCTCTGCCTTTGTCACTTCTCATCCATTCATCCTTTTCAGGAAGACAGAGCCATTCACATCAACCCAAAGCAATCTTGTGGTACAATGTTATGATCTTTCCCCATTTTATCTTGCCTTGTTGTAGAAAAACCTCAAGGTCCTTTAGCCAGAGATTATAGCCGTTTCTCTCCATCCCATACAGTATCAGGAAGGTTTTCTTCTGAACTGCTTCTAACATCCCTATATCCCAATCATTGCAAAATATCCTAAATTGCATTAAGGACACAAGGGTTGGCTTAAGCAGGGATAGGTTGAAGGAGAACAAAACTGCTTTAAACAGTGCAGGTTCTAGAAATTTACATATGATGAGGGCATGCCCAAGTAATAAATTACTAGTAGCTTTGTCAGGGGAACCGTATACATTCAGGCAACATTCATATTTCTCCTAACACAAGAGAATCATACCCTTGTGCCATGTCCCTCGTCTACCTCATGAAAAAGTTCACTATGCTTTTTCCTGACACCATGAACCTATGAATTTGTGCTTTTTGTTCAGTCTAAGTGTAATCAATACACAGGTTCTTTTCTAGCTGTTCTGCTGACCAATTCATTCCCTCTACAGATGATGTCAAAAATAATTTGCTGATGTCTTCTATTTATTTTAAGTTTGCTTACCAATTAATTTCATGCACAGCCCAGTATTATGACAGGAAATATCCATAACACATAAATTACATTCATAAAATATTGATAACACATGAGATATTAGTGAGTATATGAAATAATAGGCAAGCAAAATAAAACAAGAGAAATGTGACAGTATTTGAAACTGTGATAGCAAGTATGAACAATGAAACTAGTGTTGACAAATAGTGCAAAGCAATAAACTATTTACACTATTACAAAACTTATGATAAACCTGATTCAAAAGTTAGGGACATATAAAGATTTATTTTTCTCCTTTCTTTTTCTTTTTTACAAAATAGACAAATGCTTGATTGCAGTATAGTGAGGAGGAGTTTGATGATATTGGTTGATGTTACCGTTACTGAATCATTTACATTGCTTCTGCTTTGAAAAGTAAGCTTTAAGATTTGGCCCAAAGTGAAGTTAATTTGGAAGTCTGCAGGACTGCTGATGTCTGGGAGCTAGGAAGGAGAAGCTGTAGTTAGGACATTGTAGTTTAGTCCCCGGAGTTTGAAGAATAGGTTCTGATTGGGGGAGGTGCCTGAGCTTCCAAGAGGTAGTGGCAATTTTTAGTTTTAAGTAAGCAGTGTGCATGTTTTAAGGTGTAGATGCTAAAATAGGACAGAACCTAGAAGTCAGCTCTCTATTTAACTGATACCAGCAAATGTTACTGAATAGTTATTGCATTATTGCAGGAATGTTAGTTTTTTTTCTATATTTTTTTTTTTTAGATAGCTGCTATTAATGTCAGTCTGTACTCCAGCTATGCAAAGAGAATTCCCTTCCCTATGGCAGATATTGTTGAGAGGGAGAGGAATTCCGAAATCTGTCTATCCCAGATAAACAGGTGGTTTATTTTAGCTCTCTCTCTCTCTCTATATATATATATATATATATATATATATATATCAATATATATATATATATATATATATATATATATATTTTTTTTTTTTTTTTCTCTGTGGAGTTGAAACTGAGACTCTGGTTAAGCCAGATTTTTAGGCATTTGGATGTGCTTGTTGTTTCAGTAGCCTGGTGGTTTTGTGGGTCTAAATCACTTTATTGAACATACTACTTACCAAATCGCTCTTCATTGAGCTCTACTAAATGAAATCTTATTCCATCGAATGATCATTTCAGCAAAGTTTTTCCCAGGGGGAAAAATAGTCGGCCAATCCAGCGACCACAAAAAAAAAAAAAACAGCACTATTTAAAACCCACCCTGGTGGAGGGATGTACCCCCTCACACTCCTATATTTAATATACCAACTCCGAGATCACACTACAGTGGGGAAAGGGGCAAATCCCCAATGATGGCCCACTGTGAGGTATGTAGTGTGTTTGATAACGTGATATAGACCTGGTTCTGCTATTTTATAAGAATGGTAGTGGGTATTTGGTCAAACTTTTAGGTGGTTCCAAAAATCAGGATTTTGGTCATTTTTGGATTAGAAGGAACTTGGAGTTTCACAAGACAGACAGGGATTGTTTTGTAACAGGTGATGAATTTCTCTATGAGAATGGCCAGACCTAGTTACTACCATGTCATCTGCAAACAGTAGGTGTGGAAGATTTATATCCAGTTTACTGATGAAGATAAAAAAAAAAGATGGTGAGGATAAAACCCTGGGGTACCCCTGAGAGTATGAGAACCTTATTTGATAAGCTGGTTTCACTTTTCACCCTGAAGTTTTTGTTGCTAAGGAAGTTTTAAAACAATTGTGAGGCAGTGGGGCTGACTCCAATATGTGGTTGATGAGGACAGAGTGGTCTTCCAGGTCAAATACACATATGAGCTCAATAAAGAGGGGCTCCTGTGAGATTGCCCTTGGTCATAATGAGAATGTCATAAGTCAGGGTCCAAAGGGCTGCAATGGTATTTCTGCCTGACCTGAATCATGTTGTTTGTGAGGAGATGTTATTGCAGAATGTA
The DNA here is from genome assembly GCF_019279795.1 of Protopterus annectens. Lineage (NCBI taxonomy): Eukaryota > Metazoa > Chordata > Ceratodontiformes > Protopteridae > Protopterus > Protopterus annectens. The sequence continues at coordinate 194,248,511 of NC_056748.1, read as the reverse complement.
TGAGGTGAGTTGGATACTAATTATATACTCCTGGACTTTTGCCTGAATGGGTAGGATTGATATGGGCTGGAAGTAGGAGGTATTGTATAGTTCTAGTAGTTTTGCTAGGGATTTTGACTAAAATAATCTTCTATACAGTAGAAATTGTGATAGTGGTAAGACAGAGGATATAAATGTGTCGATAAGGAGAAGCACATTCTTCTCTGCTTAGTATAAATGTCATTGGCATAGGTTATCAGCATCAATGGGAGCATTGAGTGGGTTTTGTTATAGAAGGGTTCAAGGCCTTTTGTTTTGATCCTTCTGAAGTAAAATGGTGGAAGGTCAAATGTGGATGAGGGCATTTGATGGATGGATGCTACAATGAAGGATAGGAGACAGAGATAGAGCAGTTACTGAATTTGCAAAGGAAATCAATGGGGTAAAAGTGTCCTTAATTACAATGTATAGAATTTTAGGGTATGTTAGTCTAGGGATTTGCACAGCCTATCAGGAAACTGACCTCTTACCAGAATTTTTTGGAGAGTGTAAAACACAACTTTGTTTGTTTTATTGTGGAAATAGGCCTTGTACCTTACAATGGATTGTTTTGGTAGATCACAGGGAGTCATCAGATGTTTTCTGTTATCTTAAGCTGGGTTTGTTTTTCATGTATGCTATACCTCATCCTGGAGATTTAGACGTCCAAGTTCACTTGTGAAACAGTCATTTTTGATATGTTTAAAGAATCTTGTGATAACAGAAGCTATTCGGTCTTGTAGTTATTGGAGGGTGTAAGCAAAGTTTTCTGTGACTCCTAAGATGGTTTTGTAGGACAGAATGTGTTACCAGTCAGTGTTAGAAAAATGAGCTAGTAGATGGGTGCAGTTAGATGACGATTTTGATCTAAAGGTTATTAGTTTGGCAAGTTATTTGACTTTGCTGTGTTTATCTTGAAGGTTACTGGGCAGTGGCCACTGAAGGATGAAGGGTGAATGGTACTATTGGGGATATTGTTTTGTTGGTCATTAATTAGAAGGTTATGGAGTATGTGTCAATGTGACTGCTGATTAGGGAGGGTGGGTTCTTGTATACACGGGGGTAGGCCCAGGTCTTGTAGAAATTAATGTATGTAATTTTTAGAAGGACCAAAGTAGTTGATATTAAAATCAGATAGAATGAGCAGATTTGGGTGTTTTGTGGAGGCATAGATGATTAATTGAATTACAGTTTGATATTTTTGAAGGAGGTGAATGATAACAGGCTATTACTGTTGTGTATATGAACTTTTGTTAGAAGCCAGGTCGCTCTGAATCAGCGGAAACATTTGCTTGTGAAAAGGGGGGATATCTCTGTATGTCTCATGTAGCAGTAGGGTGTCTCCACCTGATGTATCAGCTGGTCTGGCATCAAAGATATAGTTGTAGTCAGGGAAGAAAGCATTAGGTTTAGGTGGCCTGTTTTAAGCCATGATTCGGTAATAGCAATTAAACTGGGGGAATTGATGGGCTTGGAAAGCTGTGTATCTGATCTGGTTAATTTATGAGGAATCTGGCATTAATTAGGGCACAGGACTGAGAATGAGGGTGTGCTGAATAAAGGAAGATGGCTGGGCTGTTGGGTCTGTGATTTGTTTTAAACTGGATTGGAGTAGGAGTAACAGTATAACATGAGTGAATTTGAAAAGGAACTTATATAACTTTAAATGGTGGTTCCATGAAGGGGTTTAGATTATAGCTGGTGCAGATGTGAAAAGTCAGGAAGTGTAATGGTAGGTGGTGGCCCATGTGCAAGGGTACAGACGTGGATGAGTTAAATGTGTACAAGCAGATGGACTTGGTTATGTGTTGGTGATAATGTTTATGATGCTATTAAAGGTTGCTTGACTGTGAATCAGTGCATCTGAGGTGTGGTTAGCAGAAAAGATGAAGCAGAAAAGTGGACAAGTAATGTGACAGTTTGAGAGGCTGATATATAGCCTGTGTTTAATATTAAGCGAGGAGTTAGGAAACGAGGTGTAGAAAGGGACATTTGAAAGGTCAAGGTAGGAGGGGAGGTTAATGTAAATAGTGCTTTTGTGGTTAGCAGGCTGTAGTAAATAGATGGGGAAGTAAGGAGTTTGTTTTATTTTGTGGAGCAGAGGATTGGTAGAAGGGGGGAGAAAAGGGGTCTCTATTATGTTGTTGAAACTGCATAACAGCGAATGCTATGGCAATGAGAAATAAACAGCAAACTGTGAATACAGCGAAAACTCAGGTCAGCAATTTTTTTCCTAGCCCATCGCCATGATATTGCCCTTTACCCCACTGTAGTGCAATCTCGGAGTTGGTATATTTAGTTAGAGGGGTATGGGGAGCACAGCCCCCCACATCGGGGGTGTGAGGGGTGAATCCCCCCACTTTTAAATGTGTTTACTGGTGTGTTGTGTCTTGTTGGTCTACTGATCTTTTTCCCTAGGAAAAAAAATCGGTGACCTGGAGTTTCGCTGTTTTAGCAGTTCGTTGTTTATTTGTCATAGAAACTGCTTTCACTGTTATGCCATTTTGACAAGATAATATAGACCTGGAAAAGTGGAGGGTGTCTGTGATGGATATGACATTGAGGAAAGCAGCTGATAATTAATGGTGTAGTGGTAGAACAGAATTAAGGAATTGGATTTTTGATGATGAGGTGAATGGAAGGTTGATTGAGAGGATGGTAATCGCCAAGGAGTTCTGTGGGAGTGGAATAGGAATGCCTAAATATGTCTGACCCTCGAGGTGACTGGGGATGGAACAAAAGAGGAGTGAAGTAAGTAGCAATTAGCAGAGTTGCAGTGGTCAGTTAGTGCATACATGTGCAAAACACTACCACCATGCTGCTGACTGTTGTCTATAGCTCTTCTACCACCACATCCACAGTCACTCAAGGATCATGTACATACATACATGTACAAATACTACCACTTATCAGCCCTGATAAGACAAACTGTTTTATAGATAATATCAGTGATTTTTCTGTGTTTTTCTTTTTTGATATAGGATCTTTAATTTTAGTTATATTTTTCTCCGAGCCCTAAATGTTGTCAGCAGATTTTCACAAAATGTGAGGGAAAAGGATCTGTTCTGCAACTCTGAGTAACACAGATATGCAGAATATTCCTGCAAACTGCCAAACATCAACAGAAACTCATCAAATAGAATTAGTTGCTCTTGAGAGTGCAGACGTTTTTGAAAGCACAGCTAAAATCACTCTATGAAAATAAGTTATAAGTTTCTAATTGAAATAGCAGGAGAGGAGGACAAGAAGAAACAGACTGCTGAGTTTCTGCTAACAGAATGCGTTGTAAGCCCATTGAGAATGTCATTTGGGTGAGGGAGCAGTATAGTTACAGAAAGTTAACTTTGGCAGAAGCCATGAAAGGACATCTGCATGTATTGCATGTTTCAGTGTAACATCTTAACTGAAAGTTTTAATTGCACTACCTAGTTAGAAAACAGCAGTGGAACTTTGAGATCCTGATATTGGCCTAAAGATATTTTTTTCTCAAAACTGCTGGGGCTGCCAGATGCTCAGCAATTTGTTCAGGGGCTGAATGCAGCTACTTCTTGTCAAAGGGTCATACTGTATATTTCCAAATACCACAAATAAAGTCAGAAACAATAGAGGAACCCCTGACACAGGACTCAAAGCAGCAGGCACAGCAATTTAATTCCAACTTAGGTCTTCGGCACCAAGCCTTCAATGAGTATACATTCATACAAATTTCCTACAGTATATATTCATATAAAATTCAATACAATCAAACAATTAATCAATGAAATAATTAATTAAAAAAATACTAAATCCCATATTTCCAATTTACTTCCTTATTTAACCCATGAGGTTCCAAAGTATTATACTTTAAAATAGAGTTTCTTTTTCCAGCATTTATTCTTTAATACACGAGACCTCCCCTAAAGAAACCTTCACTTTCTCCAGGATGCATACTTGTAAACAATCTCGTTTAGCATCATGTGCGCTAATAAAATGTTGTCCCCAAGGGCTATCTATTTTATGATTCTTGATATCCCTTATACGTTCTTGCATACGCATTTTAAAGGCTCTACCTGTTTCCCCTATATAGTATAAGTTGCAACTACACCTAAGGGCATACATTACTTCTTCAGTACCACATGTGTAGAAATCTAAAGGGGTAAATATTATCCCATTAATTTTTGGAAAAAATGTAACAACATGCCTACACACAGAGCACTTATTACAAGGCAAAGTACCTATGTTTCTATCCTTCACTCTAGGGTATATAGAAGTTGCAGGTGGTATGAAACAATTATGTACCACCATATCACCCAAATTTCTATTTCTTCTCTAAGAGATTTTTTATCTTATTACTTATTAGATATTTCAAATCCTTATCATTAATTATCATTCTTCAGTATTTTTTAACTTCCCTAACTATGGCTTCAGTCCAGATGTTAAAAGTTGTGACAAAATAAACTTCTCAATCTCCCCCTTTATAATTTTCTATCTTATTTTTATTTTTCTCAATATTCTTACCTCATTGTTTTTATTTCTGTTTTTATTTGCTTCTTTTTCTTTTATGACACTATTATATCTTCTCATTATTCCATATCTATTTTCTCTAACCTTATTCTTAGATTCTTCCACTGTAAAACTATTATACCCCCTCCTTATAAACATATTTTCTGTTTTCGCTAATTCATCCTCAAAAATATCATCTGAGCTACAGAGTTTATTAAGTCTTAGAAATTCATTATATGGCAGTACCGATAGCAAATGGCTAGGATGGCAACTTGTACCATAATAAAAAAGCATTTTTTGGCCAAATTTTCTATGCACTGTAGTTTCCAGGCCATTAATATCAATATCAAGAAATGTAATCTTTTTATCCATTTGTATGCCATCAAATTTAAAGCCAAACATGTTATTTTGTAGGTCCTCTATAAAATAATGAGCCTCATCTTTATCTCCCCTACATACAAATATCAGGTCATCAATAAACCTGAAGTAATGGATTACTTGATTCTTATAGAATGGATGTATGTATATATACTTTCTATTTCAAACTTTGCCATCACAATGTTAGCATACATGGGGGCAAAAGCTGCCCCCATTGCAGTACCTTGTAGATGGTGATAGATTTCATTATTAAACAGAAAATAAAATTATTTTTTAAACAGAAATCTGTCAGCTCTGTTATAAAGTGGGTCAGTGGAGAATCCCCCAGAAAAATATTTTAAGGCTTCAATGCCATTATTATGCCTTATGTTAGTATATAGGCTCTTAACATCTAAGCAAAGCCAATACATATTCTCATTCCAAACTTCCTTTCTAATTTTACATAAAAAGTCTTGACTGTCCTTAATAAAAGAAGGTAAAGCAAACACATAGGTTTTTAAATACTAATGTAACAAAATGCATATGTTTTGTAAGAAATATTTCTCAGTTGACACTATAGGTCTGCCACTCAAATTTGTTAGCCCTTTGTGTGTCTTGGGTAGACAATAAAACTCTACAATACATGTATTCTCTATACTAAACTTTTTAACATAATTTTTAGCAAAATATCCTAAGCGCAAGCCTTTCTGAATCAAGGCTTCATATTTTCTTATAGCTTATTCATACTGTTTTTCACTACATTCTTCATACACTTTTTCATCTCTCAAATGAGCAAGGCACATTTCAACATATTGCACATGGTTTAATATTACTACCTGATTTCATTTATCTGATCTTTTAAATACTAAATTTTGATCAGCACACAATGCTTTAAATGCCATCCATTTATTTTTATCAGGTTATAGGACACACTTCTTTTATCATTTTCAAAATTCACACATAATTTTTCAATAACAAAGTTTAATGTCATAATAAAACTCTGAATATTAACATTTACAAAAGGTGGAATGAACTTTGATTTAACCCTTATAGCTTCAGTATTTATACTGCTATAAGCATTAATTTCATCTACAAACAAATCAAGTTAATCAGAAATGCATGAATAAAAAAATTCACAATCATTAGCGGACAGGAGTTCCGCTGTGGTGATCCCTAACCGGAAAAAGTCGAAAGACACAAACAAATTAAGACTTTCACTAAAACTAGTATCAGTGTTTTCTAATTGATTAACACTTGCTACTTGATTACCATTCTGCCTGTTACAATAATCAGATTAAATGCAGCTTACTACTAAGTTGAAATAACTCACTTTTAACCACATGTAACCTAGGCAAAGCCGTAGGTATAAATTTTAACCCCAAATTTAAGACAGAAGTTGCCATTTCTGGCACATCCATACCTGACAAATTAAGCACCAATTCCTGAATTAAAGTGTCATTACAATTAATTCCATTTAGTCCTCTTGTTGAAGTACTTGTTGTGCCTGATGTTTCTGCCCTTTTCCCTGTCATTTCTACTTCTTTTCTTCCCCTGGTAACGGTTTCCCTGTTCGTTCCGAAACCGATTGTTGAAATCATTAGAGTTCTGAGCTGCTGATAGAGGTGGATACTCTTCGGCATCAAATTCTCCTTCTGTAGTGCCATCTGTTTTTTCAGAGGTAGCAAAACAGACAGAAGCTTTAGCTGATGTATTTCTCTGATTTACAGCTCCACCTTATGTTTGCATCAGTCTATTGCATTTGTGTTTCCATAGAAACACTGTTTCATTATTGTAATCTCTAATGTCCCTTGTAATTTTATTACTTTTCCTTTCGACCAACTCATTTTCTAAAGTTATCAGTTTTTTTATTGATATCTTCCAGTAGCTCATCCATTTTTGTACCACTGAGCCATTTTTGTAAATCAGAACTAACACCTTTAGCTTCATATTTAAGCTTTCATTGCTTTAACAAGTCTCTCTCTACTAAAATCTTTACCCATTCCATGGCACAATGATGTGCTGCTGCTAACCATCTTTGTTTAAATAGCATACCATCTTTATTAGTTGGATCAAATGGTGTGGCGGGAGATTTAAATGCCCTTAAGCCTCTCGGGGCTATGTCTAATTCCACATACCTTTTCAGGCACAAGATGTTTAAATGTGTATTAGTCTCTTTCCATAACAAGCCCTCCAATTCATCATACAGTTCACGAATTTCAGCAGGAAAGGCATTATCTCCATTGGAACCCCCATCTGGAATGGATTAGTAAAGCATCGTAAAGCATCGTCCTCGTTCACCCAGACATCAAGCATCACAGCAGCAGAAGTGGTTTCAACCGATTTACCAGATATAGTTTTTTTCATTTCTGGGAAGAATATAGTGCTCCATGGATTGTTGTGAGCACTGGGAATGTTCACCAGCATCTTCCCTTAGAAGTCTAGGTATATTATTGTCAGGGTCTGTAGCCATATATCCAAATACCACAAATAAAGTCAAAAATAATAAATACCACAATAGAAGAACCACTGACACAGAACTCAAAGCATCCGGCACAGCAATGTTGGAATTAAGGTGCTATGCCTGCTGCTTTGAGTCCTGTGTCAGTGGTTCTTATATGGTGGTATTTATCATATTGTATATTTGTCTTCACTTAACCTCAACAGCCTCTTTTTTCATTCTTGTTCAACCTTATTTGGACTTTCCTTGGATGCTTTCCCCATCCTACACTGATGCGCCTATCTATCTATCTATCTATCTATCTATCTATCTATCTATCTATCTATCTATCTGTCTTTAGGAAAAGAGATTAAATATATTTTGAATGAAATATTTCTTAAACCAGAACATGGAAAATCACTTGTTTTCCCAATGAATAACTCTTGCAGTGCTCTACTAGCAATTTACCTTATTCCTGACATCATTTTCTTAAAACAATTCTCTATGTTCTGCCCTTTAGCCATGCAGCAATACAATTCTTTATTCTTGGTTCTACTTGCAAGACAGACACTGATGATATCTAGTAAGAATTTGTTTACCTCTTAATGTTTCCTCTAAAGCAAGCATAACATTAGATCAAGTAGGACTGGCAGATCCTTCTGACTACATTTTTTTATATATTTGGTAAGCTTATGGGACACACATGTCCCTTTTCAGTTGTGAACCAGAAGCACTGACTGTTTTAGTGACTTGCATTCCCATGATGGCTGTTGTCTTGGATATTGTTTTCCTTTTGGAATGTACCTAACATTTCTCTCAAAATGTTCTTCACAACTTTTTTTTTCTTTTGTTAGGCTAAAACTATGATGCATGCACATCCCAAGATGCTTGATATTCCCACCCCGTCTATTATAGTATTATACTTACTGTCTTCCAATTTCTAGACACTACTGTGCTGGCCAGAGATCTGCTGAAACTCGTAGTAGCTCCACAGGCATGCTGCCATTTGTCCTGCTCAACTGTTATAGCCCACATTGAAATGAAATATTAGTATAAACTTAAAAGTCTGTGTACTGTTGATTGTATTTAAATCTATTAAATTGCATTTTCTATTGAAATACACCAATTGTCCTTGGACTGTATATACATATGTACCTCACCTGTGGCCTCTTTCTACTCTGCATACTTTTGCTTGTATGTTCCCATCTTTGAACTTCTTTCAGCTTAAGAAATTGCTTACTGTGGTGTGCTAATATGAGACTCTTTTTCCCACAACAATAGTATCTTTGTAGATGGATTGTACTACCTGCAAACAACAAGATCAAGTAGACCATCCATGTGCATTGCTTACAAAACTAGGTGACACTCCAATGAGAGACTCCACTCATAGATTATGAGGACAATGCTACATATACAGTGACCTTGTGAAAGTTTAACTACTTGCTAGATAATACTCTGACTTCCTACAAACTCCACTTGTCTCTCTGCCATTTAGACTCCTCACATTCTCCACACACTTTGCTCTTTTCCAGACTCTGTGAGTATAACAACACACACCAGTTATTAAGAATGTAATCTGTGCAGTCTTCACTCCCATAATTCCATCTAGTTATTTCCCATGTCTACCAGGGTCACTATGCAGTTGACTTCAACCATTACAATTCCACAGCCTGGACAATAAACCAAAAGTTTCAAAACGTTGCTGAAACAGCACCTATAGCAAAGGTGGCTCTGTTCTTCCAGCTCACCTGGCTAGCTTTACTCAGATTACTTTTCTCCAATTCCTAAACCATTTTGCATCCCATTCTTTTTGTACCTTATCATTACTCCTCACACTGCATTTATTTTCCAAACTCTTTTTTTCCTTCTGTCACACCCCACCACTAACTGCATTTCTTCCTCTGTCCATTTACCTTCCTGCTCATTTACATAACTTCTCCTTTCATATTTGCCTTAATCTTTTTAAGCTACATTCTGCTAGTCTGTCTATAAATTATTACTAAATTTGCAAACATCTCAGTTTGATCTTTTCCCTGCAGCCATTATGCTATAAATACATTAACTGCTACTGTATGTTATTTCTCTATTCAGTAATTATCCATTTGTGTTATTTCTCTTTTTTGTGCTAAAATGTTATGTTCATGTCAAAAATATTTAAAAATATTTAAAAATCATACAAATAAGTTCACGTATAGATGTTTTTACCTTATAATTCTAAATGTATGTCATTGTAACTTAAATGTGGAGGTTTTCTCACCGGGCCTCTGCTGAAAATAGGTTTCCCCAGTTAGACTTTTCCTGGTCAACAAAGACAAATAAATAAATTACATAAATAAATCCTACATTTGAAGCTTTAAAACATTCCTCATTACACCCAAGCATTGTAGGAAAGGTGATTCATAACACCCTTCCTTCATGATCTCCTTCCCACCTAAATGTGGGTCTGCTGCTTATGTAGTTGTTCAGTCCATTTTCATTATTTGCGTAGAACAATCAGAATGCCATCAGTCTAATTACTCATTCTGCACCCTTCCTCGCATGTCCCATTGAATTAATCATGAGTTTGTTATGCATCCTTCTTCTTGCGGTTGCGATTCATCCTTTCTTTTTCTTAAATGGTATTGCTTCTTAAAACTATTGCAGCATTAATCATCCCAAACTAAGTGATAAAATTGCTTATGCACCATGTTTTCCATGCATGCCTACTCATTTATCAAGTATGTCACATCTCTAAAATCAGATCCTATTTATACAATAGTTTAGCAATCTGACATTAAGGTACACACTTATGTGGTTAAGGCCATATCCATTCATAAGTGACAAATTCTGTTGATTTGTTGAGCTATACTTCCAGCCTTGGCATTTATGTATGAATCACTTTTTTAACTGACTAAGGAGAACACCTATGGCCAATCTTCAAGGCAAATAGTTTCATTTATATTAATGTGTTTAACATCTAAGTTATTTATTTGTTTATTTATTTATTTCCAGTTTGATTACTGGGGAAGTCCACTGGGCCCAGAGAGCCCGATTTCAGTGGAGGCCTGGGGAGAAAAGCTCCATGAAACAGATTACAGTAAAGATAGCAGTCCAATAAAAATAAAAGTACAGCTACAAATACATATCCAATAATACAACGTGTGAGCAATATTGCCCATAGTAGAAAAATATCGTGCAGATACATTCTAACAAATTCACACAGTTAAAGTCAAAAGCTATTTACAATATTTACAGAGTGTGAGGGATTGTATGAGAATTAGCTATATAAGGTTATAGCCAGCTATAAGGTACTTAGGAACTCAGGACGATGCCCACCCAGGGCTTTTGTAAAAGAGTTCTAGGTAGGGAGAATACAGTTACATTTCTATTTGGAGGAGATGTAGGTGTAAAGCTGAGTTTTGAAGTTGTTTGTGTTTGACATTGTCCTTAGTGTGGAAGGGAGAGAGTTCCATTTTGTACCTAAGGAGAAGGAGAGGAGAAGTTGTCCAGCAGGACGTTTAGGTTTGTGGACAGTAATTAAGTTTTGTTGATCAGATCTGAGAGTTCTATTTGGGGTGTATGGGGGAAGGATGTTAGTTAGAGTGGGGCATTTGGATGGATTAAATATTAGTCTATGTGCTGTAGTGAGCTGGAGGAAGTCCAGGTAACTTGTAAATTCTAACCAGTTCAGGGATTGGGGGGGGTAACACCGTGATGACTGGAATGTTTGGCTTTGGTGGCAAATTTAGAAATTTTATTATAACAGCTTTCAAGTTTGGAAGTGATGGAAGAGTATAGGTTAGTTAGTAGTGGGGTGCCATATGGAAGGGAGGGAAGGAGGTAAGAGGAGGCCAGAGTCTGCCTGGTAGAAGTAGAGAGGAAGTGGTTGTCCCTGTATAGCATACCTTGTTTTTGGTGGGTTTTCTTTATATTTTGCTGAATATGGATGTCAAACTTGAGTTGTTCGTCTATAGTTACACCGAGTAGTTTGGCAAAGGGAACAACTCTGATCAGAGAGTTGCTTTGGCTAAGGACTTGGAAGGAATTTTTATCAAGAAAGAAAGATTTTGAGGGTGTAAATAGTAGTATTTTAGATTTGTTAGCATTGAGAGAAAGGTGATTTTGGTGCATCCAGATCTCAGTAGTTGAGAAGGCAGTCAGAGTTTTAGATAGGAGTTCAGGGAAGTTAGAGGCAGAGCAGGCAAGTATAGAGTCATCTGCATATTGGATGACTTTGGCATTAGGAATAGCAAAGTGAAAGTTATTGATAAAGATATTAAACAGCACTGGTCCGAGGATGGACCCCTGTGGTACTCTGATAGGGGTGGGTAAGAAAGATGAGGTGACGTTTTTCCATTTCACAGCCTGAGATCTATCTGACAGATAGCTTGAGAACCAGGAAAGAGTGTTTTGGGAGAGATTTAGGTTTGAGAGGTGACTTAGAAGGTGCTTATGGGAAACAGTATTGAATGCTTTAGAGAGATCTAGGAGCACTGTGGATACTAAGGTCCCAGAATCTCGGGCTTGATTGACATTCTAAAAATGAGAGCAGAGCTGTTATGGTGTTATTTCCTGGTCAGAAGCCATGTTGGGTAGGGGTAAGAAGTTGTTTTTTAGTCAGAGTAGGCATAAGTTGGAGGTGGATGCATTTTTCTAGGATTTTGGAGATTGAAGAGAGAAGAGCTGTAGGGTGGATTTTTGAAATGTTAGTGTTTTTGCCTCCCTTTTGGAGAGAAAGAAAAAAGGAGGAATGCCAGAGTTTAGGGACATAGGACTCCTTTATGGATCTGTCAGTTAGGATACTAATTGAGAGACCTATACCAATGGCAGCAGACTTGAGAAAGGAAGAGGGGATTTTGTCAGGTGCATTGGAGCAGGGTTTAACTTTGGATAGAAGTATTTTTATGTAGTTAGTGGAGACAGGTTTAAGCTCAAACATAGGGGGAAATTATTTAGGGAATTAGATGAGGTGGAATGTAGGAAAGATGGGTCTTTGTTGGGAAAAGTTTTCATTAGGTCGGATATTGATGCTATAAAGAAAGAGTTGAATAGTGAGGCTAATTCGAGGTCAGATATGCTTGGGTCTGGACAGGGGTTATTTTTAGAGCCTGGTATGAGAAATTAGTTTATGGAGTTACAAAAAAATCTAGGGTTTTGGGGATGGTTGGACAGGAGCTTAGTGTAGTAGGATTTTTTTGTCTTTGAAGATTTGTTTTTTGGCAAAGTTATGGAGCTGTATATATAGGAGAAGGGTTTTGGGAAGTTTATTCTTTTGGTAAAGCTTCCAGGATTTCTCTCTTTGATACATAATTTACTTTGTTTCTTTGGTTAGCCAAGGGGCAGTTATAGTTTCTATTTTTTTTCCTTGGTTGAGCTAGGGAATTTAGAACATCTAGGAAAGTAGAATTAAAGTGAGCTATGGCTTTATCGAATGGAAGGGTTTTTAGAATGTTCCAATTCAGTTGTTTGAGATAGTTAGAGAAGGTTTGGGGGTCAAATTTACTAAGGTTGCTGGTCTGAATATATTGATGTTGGTATGGATGGGAGGTGGTCGCATAGTAAATGAAACCTGGGAGGTGGTCACTAATAGAGTCAGGGATGGTGCCAGAGTTGGTAATTTTATTTGGATGGGGGACTAAGATCCAGTCAAGAGTGGATCCTGGGGGATTTGTTTTATTGGGTCTGGTGATGGAGTGGGTTACTTGAGTAAAGTTAAAGAGGTTAATGAACAGGGAGGGTATGGGAACATATGCAGTAAGGTTCATCATCTAAACCATTCTCTGTCTCACCATAAACCAAAGTAACCTGAAGTAACCAAAACTAAACAGTGACCACACATACTGGATTCAAATATCCTATTTCTAAGATACATACTTTTCAAAGAGGAAAAAAAACTCTTACATGGGCAGATCAAATGGCCGTAGTATATCATAATTCAATCACATGCACTATTGCACCCTCTTACCTACCATACCCTATCGATTAAATATTAACTGGGATTCATTATCAGCTGTGTAGGCTTCTCACTAAACCTGCATGATTTAAGCATGTTTAGGTGATGGAGCAGCAGTGCTAACTCAATATGCTGCTCATCATGCCTACATGTTTGCAAGAATCTTTTTGTGGCCAGCAATAGTATTTGGGCCCATGAATAAGATGCTTGCAAGCACGAGCACAGAATGTTTGCCTCTAGGCAAATCTAAAATGTGAGCATGCTTTGTAGCCCTGAAATAGTAAGGGCAGGTACAGTGAAAGGATTCTAAAGAAGGGGAAATGAAATGGGAGAATTGTACACAAATAAGTTTTGTAGTGCATAATTAAATAATATGTAAGTGGAAATGAGTAAAGTGTTCTCATACAAATGCAGGAAAAAAGATAAAGTGTCAAAGAAACATTTCTAACACAAATCCTGCAATACTGATGTGATGATAATTATTATTCATGGCAATACCAGAGTTATCCTGCAATACTGATATGATGATAATTAATATCAATGGCAATACCAGAGTTACCCTGCAAAACTGATGTGATGATAATTAATATCAATGGCAATACCGGAGTTACCCTGCAAAACTGATGTGATGATAATTAATATCAATGGCAATACCAGAGTTACCCTGCAATACTGATGTGATGATAATTAATATCAATGGCAATACCGGAGTTATCCTGCAATAATGATGCAATGATAATTAATATCAACGGCAATACTGGAGTTATCCTGCAATACTGTTGTGATGGTAATTAATATCAATGGCAATACTTGAGTTATCCTGCAATACTGATGTGATGATAATTCATATCAATGGCAATACCGGAGTTATCCTGCAGTACCGATGTGATGATAATTAATATCAATGGCAATACCGGAGTTATCCTGCAATACTGATGTGATGATAATTAATATCAATGGCAATACCGGAGTTATCCTGCAATACTGATGTGATGATAATTAATATCAATGGCAATATCGGAGTTATCCTGCAATACTGATGTGATGATAATTCATATCAATGGCAATACCGGAGTTATCCTGCAATAATGATGCAATGATAATTAATATCAACGGCAATACCGGAGTTATCCTGCAATACTGATGTGATGATAATTCATATCAATGGCAATACCGGAGTTATCCTGCAGTACCGATGTGATGATAATTAATATCAATGGCAATACCAGAGTTATCCTGCAATATTGATGTGATGGTAATTAATATCAATGCCAATACTTGAGTTATCCTGCAGTACTGATGTGATGATAACTAATATCAATGGCAATACCGGAGTTATCCTGCAATACTGATGTGATGGTAATTAATATCAATGTCAATACTTGAGTTATCCTGCAATACTGATGTGATGATAATTAATATCAATGGCAATACCGGAGTTATCCTGCAATACTGATGTGATGATAATTAATTAAGACTGCGGTGGTGGTGCTGCGGTAGCGTTGTCGCCTCACAGTTAGATGTTGCCCGTTTGATTCTCAGTTAGAGCATCTTCTGTATGGCGACATGCGTGAATGGGCATTTCTTCGTTAAAGTTTGTGCGTTAGGCCTGGCAAGCCAGTACGTAAAAATCTACTGCCAATCATTAGCGGACCGGAGTTCCGCTGTGGCGACCCCTAACCGGTAGAAGTCGAAAGACACAAACAAACAAACTGATGTGATGATAATTAATATCAATGGCAATACTGGAGTTATCCTGCAATACTAATGTGATGATAATTAATATCAATGGCAATACTGGAGTTATCCTGCAATACTAATGTGATGATAATTAATATCAATGGCAATACCGGAGTTATCCTGCAATACTGATGTGATGATAATTAATATCAATGACAATACTGAAGTTATCCTGCAATACTGATGCAATGATAATTAATATCAACGGCAATACCGGAGTTATCCTGCAATACTGATGTGATGATAATTAATATCAATGGCAATACCGGAGTTATCCTGCAATACTGATGTGATGATAATTAATATCAATGGCAATACCGGAGTTATCCTGCAATACTGATGTGATGATAATTAATATCAATGGCAATATCGGAGTTATGCACATAAATAAAAATGGACATGCTAACAAAGGATGTGATAAGGATACAAAACTGCAGTGTAACAAAGGGGAGTTAAAATATGATACACCTTTTAATAAAATGCTGAGTTGTCATAATAGTTATCAAGCACAGAAGATACATTATGGGATGAATGCATAGACTGCATTTATTGCATATGAGATGTATATACAGGTAATTTACATAAGCAACCCAACACCAATGCTGTATTTTCTACCTCAGCATGTATTACACAAGAACAAATGAACCTTGAAGCTGCCATGTCGTACACATCAGAAATGGACATGCTTTTGCAAATAACTTTTACTGGCACCCATAGGAAAGGAGTTTATCACCTATAAAAATGACATAGACAAGCAAGTGTTGCACAATCATGTACATGCTAGGTAGAAATATAATAACACACAATATACATAAGTGACAAATGACAACATAGACAAGGTAACATTTCATGATTTTAAGTTTTTTGTCATAATTTGCAAACATCCCATACAATGTTATAATGAGCATGCTCACATGGACTTACAGGGAACAGCAACATAACAGCAATTCACCCACACCAACACAGGAGAAAGTGTCATAACAGGAAATCAATCACAGTTTCTGATATTCTGGCAGCATGCCATACAGGAAGTTTATGGAAGGATATTTATGAAAGTCCTCATCTGCCATTAAGCTGTATAGTGTGTTGAAAATAACTGCAGTAATTAAGAATTGTCTGTTTGAAAACATACAATACAGAGTGCAGTTATTTTGGAAATAGGTAATGCCTGTGAGCAATGAATGACATAATAAACATTTGCATCATGTCATTTTTGAAAACTTACTAGCACAGATGAATACCAATCATGGATGCTAGAGAAATATGCATATCTGTTATGTCATGAAAACACTCATGAAGGGCTTACGGCACTTTTCTATTATAAAGGTATGGATACCCTAACTTGTAGTACAGGTCCTGATAAAGGTGACCCAATGACTGTGCCATAACTATTGTCTGTGTATAAGCCACTGCTGTCTGATAGACAGATGTTACCAGATTCAAACCCCAGGTTATGAAATGAGGCTTTCTGCAGACCTCTGTGTTGACTACATATGCCACAAGAGATAGAAATGGAGGCTGTCAGAAATAACTGAAATCAATGTATGCAGTAAGAAAGGAGTTGTGAATATAATATGAACAACCAGATTTCATCAGAAAGCTGATAAGGAGCTGTACTTGCTACTGTCCACACAACAGCGAGCAGCAGAAGAGCAATACTTCTTTGAAAAGTAATTTTTTATTATTTTATTTTATTTTTATTTTCAGTTTGATGACCGGGAGGTCCACTGGGCTCAAAGAGCCCATTTTCAGTGGAGGCCTGGGAAGAAAAGCTCCACAAAACATAGTAAACATAGTAACAATTAAACAATTAGTAAAAAAATATGTAGTAAAACATAAGCACAGTAGAATATCAACATAGTATGGTATACAATGCACATTTACATGTAAATACAATTAGAGGTCAGTAGTACAGAGTCACCATTATACTGAGGTTTTAAATCTTCTGAGAATGCTATGAGAGAAACATTTATAAGAAAACAGTAAATAAGATTGAACTCCTATTGGGTAAGGTGGAAGGTACTTTATGTATATGTATGGATTCATATATTAGGCAGGATTAGGTAGGTAGAGTGCAAGTGCATTTCCTGTTATTGGAGAGGTAGGAATGGAACTGGGTCCTGAAGTGAACAAAGTTTTCAGAAGTTCTTAGAGAGGGAGGAAGAGAGTTCCATTTTTTGGCTAAGGAAAAGGATAGGAGAAGCTGACCTGAGGGACAGTTTGTTTTTTTTTCCATTGTGTACTTCGCAGACTGTCCCAGAAATAAACTACAGTCTGCCTGTGTAGGTATACCATACAAGCCAGTAATCAGTGCAGATGCAACAGGGCCACACCCATGACAGCACCCCCAAATACCATTTCACTGCCATGCAGTCACATGCCTGTGATGATATGTCATTGTCCAACATAAAAATGGTTAAGAATAACTAGATACAGTGGCTTATCTATAATGGCATTACATTCAAATAATGTTGCCTTTTTAGGAATTGAACAGCAAGCTATAATACTCTTCTGAATAATGACCTGTGGATGAACACAAGCCCCACAGTGAAAGTCTTAACACAAGTGTGACATTCCATCTATGCTAACTTATGACATCTGTAAAAAAAACTGAAGGGCTGCCAGCCCAGCTAGACAGAATTTTGTAAATAATTCTATGTCATTGTAAATATTATCGTGATCCACAGGCTTGTTTTACAAATGTAAGAAAACTGTTCATAGGTTCATAGGTTCATAGGTAAGTACTAGGCTATCGGCCCAAGGGCCTACGTAAACCTAGCCAGCAAGGTTACGCCACCCAAGAAAGTTATTTTCCTGTGCCACTGTCCAGCAGAGACACAGAAGTGATCCCCGAGGTATATTTCCTATTTCCCATCCACTCATCAAGATTTTTCTTGAAGAGTGCTAATGAAGAACTTTGCTTGACACAGATGGGTAGCTTGTTCCAGAGTATAGGAAGTCTTTGGGACGGACAGGAATCTATCCCTCCAGCATGTCCTGCTTATTGTGGTGACAAGGTTTAGGTCCCTAGAGCGTGTAGCGTGGAGGGATTGGGATTTTGTTAGGTGTAGTATGTCCAACAGCTCTGGGTTTGACATAGCTTTATATGTTAGGCAGAGATCACCTGAACTTCAAAAAAGGTGACCACAGTGCACCCTACTGGAAGAAAGCAGAAATGTGTGTAAACTCTATGCATATGTAATGTACGTTTTCATGGTAGAAAACTGGGACATACAGATTTAACTGGCAATCTCTAAGAAAATAAGCTGATAAATAAAGAATTTTACAATGTGTTATAAAGCCAGTTTATCTCAAGCTAGGAGGCAGGATGTCTTGGTAGGAAATTCTTTCTATTGTCTTAAGACACAGTTAATTACTAGGTTTTCAAGGTAATTGTTTTATGACATCCA
Source organism: Protopterus annectens (assembly GCF_019279795.1). Taxonomy (NCBI): domain Eukaryota; kingdom Metazoa; phylum Chordata; order Ceratodontiformes; family Protopteridae; genus Protopterus; species Protopterus annectens. The sequence goes on along the minus strand of NC_056748.1, from coordinate 194,230,135 downwards.
GCGCAGACAAGCTTCAAAAAGAGAATTGTCCGCTTCTGAGAGATAAGTATTCTTAACATAAACATACTAAATTTTAAGTTCTATGAGCCTGGGAACTTAGTAGAGGTGACAAGAATGATATAATCTGAAATGACTCAGCAGTAATGTGTATATCAATTTAAGACTATCTCAGAGAGAAAGATTTTAGCATTTTGCATCTTGTCTTGGATCTAGTAAGAACATCTACTCACCTGCATTTGCTTTCTCTGTATGTAAGTAGTATTTAGAACAGTGATTTCTCTTAGAGATAGATAGAAATAGTAATATTAGTCTAGCTGTTTTCTATATTTATGTCAGACTGTCCTACAATATTGTTTTAAAGTTTTTCCTGTGATTCCTGAACTCTCTAATTTCCCTGTGTTCAATTACACTAATCACGAAACACATAACTCACGTAAAGATTGTGCCACTCAACCAAAGCCCCTAAGCAAAACAGCATGCCCAACGCACTAGTCATAGGTGACTCAATATAACGCACACTGATGCCCCACTCACTAAGTTGAATAAGGAGAAATTAAGAGTCAGCAGCCTGTCAGGTGCCAGGATCCGCCACATAACGCATGCACTCATGTCCCTCAACAACAGGTACAAATATGACTCAGTCATTGTACATGTGGGTGTGAATGATCTGAGATATACCTCCCTGGCATACATGAAAAGAGACATGGAGGAGCTCTTGGATTATGTAGCCCAGGTGGGTATGACCCTATCCCTGAGAAGCATCCTACCATCATCCAGAATGATACCACAGTGCAAGCAGAAAATGATTGATTTCATCAATTGGCTAAGTTTCTGGTGTCATTATAAGGGGATCCAGTATCTGTCTGCCTGGGATGACATGACTTACAGACATCGATGCTTTGCCATAGATGGCCTGCATTTGTCACACCTGGGCTTCCGGATACTGGCCAAGGCTCTTCCCATAGTGCCTTTTTTAGGCGGTGTTCCAACGACCAAATTAAACTATAATAGCTACAAAAAAATGCAATCTGAGAGTCATGCTGCTCAATGCTAGAAGTCTAAATCTCAAAATGCACTCGCTCGAAGCACTCCTTAAAATGGAGAACATCGACATTTGTGCTGTAAAGAGACTTGGTTCAAGGCAGCAGAAAGCACCCCTACACTACCAGGCTATAACTCATTCCACACCTTTCGGACACAGAACTTGGACCAAAGCTCCAAAGGTGGTGGTTTTTCCATATTCATAAAGGATGCACACACCTCCAGACTGGTAGCCCAACATAATGCATCAGAGATACTTCAGGTGCAGCTAACATTGAATAAGACAGCGATTTAGGTCGCAGCCTGTTATAGGTCCCCAGCCATGTCCTAAGACTCACACTCCACATTTCTAAGCACCCTGGAGAATATTAGGGTCCAACCTAACACTCTCATACTAGGTGACTTCAACTACCCCCATTAACTAGGAAAACTACTCATGTTCCAATACACTTGCTCAACATTTCCTGGAGTTCATTAATTCCAATGCCCTGGACCAGCTCTTTCTTACCCCCACTAGAGGTAGCAATATCCTTGACCTGGTCATTACTAACATGGGAGACTGTTGCTCTACACCAATAGTCAGCTCCTCTGTGGTTAGATCCGACCACAAACTAATCATCTTGGAAATCCACACACCCCCCCCACCCCGCCGCAAAGGTAACCACCATGAAATACTTCTCCAAAGCTAATTTTGGGCTCTTAAAAACAGAGGTAGCTAATTTCATGGCATCCATGCAAATGGAGGATAGTTGCATGACCGCCGATGAATCATACACCAATGCACTCTACGAGCACATACACAAGTGCATGGATATCGCCATACCCAATAGAATGAAGATGCTCTCCTCCAAAAAAAGGAAGCCAATCTGGTAGTCCCCTGTCATAAACAAACTCTACATTAAAAGGAGGAAACTGATGCGGAATACGGTGAAGTCCCAAGACTGGAAAAACTCCCTTATCAGCCTCAACAAAAAGTTGAGATCCCTCATCAAATCCTCTAAAGCTAGGTATGAAAACAGAATTGCGGCAGATAAGTAAAGACAACCACAAGGCCTTCTATAGTTATGTAAAGAATCTCCACGGCAATACCCAGATTTGCTCTGAGCTACTGCACAATGGTTCCTTCTATACCAAGCCAAGAGATATTACCAATATACCAGCTGACAGATTCAGTGCCAACTTTTCCCTTCTCTCCTCCCTAAAGGACCAATCACAATACCAGTAGATTGCCAGGCATCCAGTATTACTGCTGCACAGGTTAAAACAGCAGTGTCTAAGGCTAAGAATACAGCTTCTGTGGGACCTGACAATATCCCTGGCTGTGTTCTACATGAGTGAACTGGCACCTTACCTGTGTGCCCTGTTCAATCACAGCCTTACCTCAGGCTTTTTCCGTACCGAATGGCACACTGCTACAATCATCCCTCTACACAAAGGAGGAGTGACTACAGACACTGTGAACTATTGTTCCATTAGCCTGACGAGTCTGATATGCAAAGCTATGAAACGCATCATCATGGACCTAATAAAGAAGGATATGGGGAATCTCCAAACTCTGGACCCCACACAGTTTGGTTTTGTGAAGGGTAGATCATGCCTGCTCAACTTGGTCAACTTCTTTGAGTCAGTCACCAGACTCGTGGATGAAGGCAAGGTGGTTCATACAGCCTACCTTGATCTGGCCAAGGCCTTTGATACCATTCCCCACTCAGGAATCATAGCAAAACTCACTAAGCTAGGCATCAACCCCTATATCACTAGGTGAGTTGTAAACTGGCTCAGATAGAACCCACAGTGTGAAAGTAGCTGACTCCAACTCAGACTGCTGATTAGTCACGAGTGGAGTCCCACAGGGTTTGGTGCTGGGTCCTCTCCTGTTTGGTATCTACTTCTCCGAAGTCCAGGCCATCACGAAGGGACTCTGGCTGACAAAGTTTTCAGTTGATTGCAAATTGGGAGCTCTTATTAACACCCCAAGTGATGTTGCCATCCTACAGAATGGCCTCAGTGAGACCAACAACTGGTGTCAGAAACATGGCCTTAAGCTCAATGCCAAAAAATGTATCATCATCCCCTTTGAGAAAAAAACGGTTTCCATGAATTACCACATTGATGGTAGTCCACTGAACACAGAAGGCATTACAAGAGATCTTGGAACACAGGTTGACAGCAACCTCTCTTTTGATGACCACATTGCCACTGTGGTCAGAAAGTCCTTCTATGTGGCATATCTCATTACTAAGGGTTTTGCATCCAGGAAGAAAGAGGTCATACTCTTCCCTCATTAGGCCAGTCATCAAGTACAATGCCCCATTTGGCATGTACCTCATTAGACAACTGCAACAACTGGAGAGGCCACAAAAGTACCTCACAAAGAGGATCCTAGGCCTTTAACACTTGTCCTATATGGACAGACTCAAAAAAACTCCAACTATTCTCTGTCTCATACTGCCTACTTAGAGGCAATCTCTGCTTGACTTACAAAGCCATGTCTGACCCAGCTCTGTTAGAAATGCTACATCTAAAGAAATCCCAATCCCTCTGCACCACACACTCCAGAGACCTCAACTTCATTACCACAATCAACAGAACATACTGGAGGGGCAGGTTTATAACCCATAGACTGCACATGCTATGGAATAGACTTCCCATACATGTCAAGCAGAGCACCTCACTGACACGCTTCAAGAGAAATCTTGATGAGTGTATGGGAAATAGAAAATTCTCCCTGCGGATAACTCCAGTGGCTCTACTCAACAGAGGATCTGGGAACAAAGGTCGGGTGGCATGATGCCAAAGTAATCCTATGGCTAGGCTTGTAAAGGCCTCAGGGCCATTAGCATAATACACACCTATGAACCTATAATAAGTGCTACCTTGTGTTTTTATTATTTATTATTAAACATTTTTAAACTTTTCAGCTGTGGCTGTTTTGTGTACAGATAATTTACCCTCTCAGAGTACTTGCATGTATTTGATGATACTGTATAAGCCACTTCAATAGCCTTAGCCCTTGGTTACACTTACAATTTGGATAACAGTAATAATACACAGTGGAATTGGTCTCCCCTTGGGAAGGGCTTTATAGTAGCTGATAAGTAGTGGTTGATGGCAGTAATTTCTACCTTATAGTCTGGACGGGAGAGGGCATAGCTGAAGAACCTTTGCCAACCTTCCTCAGGAGTGTCTGTGTGTCTGTATATAATTCATATCTCAAAGTGTGTGTGTCAGCTACTTGGGCACGGACATGAAGCACTGGTTGGACAGAGAGGGTGCTGAAAGTTTTGGCTTGACCACTAGGCTGAGATCTATACCTTATAGCTGTGCCAGTGGGGATTCTTATTGGGGATCTGGAGAGAAAGGGAGAAACCAGCCCCAGACTGACTGTGATCTCTGTGTGCTCTTAAGGGAAATTGTACTTTACTGTGTGTGTACTTGTTATCCTTCCCAATGTGCACGCCCCTCACTGGTGTTAAATTGTACTTTACTGTGTGTGCACTTGTTATCCTTCCCAATGTGCACGCCCCTCACTGGTGTTAAATTGTACTTTACTGTGTGTACTTGTTATCCTTCCCAATGTGCACGCCCCTCACTGGTGTTAAATTGTACTTTACTGTGTGTGTACTTGTTATCCTTCCCAATGTGCACCCCTCACTGGTGTTAAATTGTACTTTACTGTGTGTACTTGTTATCCTTCCCAATGTGCACGGCCCTCACTGGTGTTAAATTGTACTTTACTGTGTGTGTACTTGTTATCCTTCTCAATGTGCACGCCCCTCACTGGTGTTAAATTGTACTTTACTGTGTGTGTACTTGTTATCCTTCCAATGTGCATGCCCCTCACTGGTGTTAAATTGTACTTTACTGTGTGTGTACTTGTTATCCTTCCCAATGTGCACGCCCCTCACTGGTGTTAAATTGTACTTTACTGTGTGTGTACTTGTTATCCTTCCCAATGTGCACGCCCCTCACTGGTGTTAAATTGTACTTTACTGTGTGTACTTGTTATCCTTCCCAATGTGCACGCCCCTCACTGGTGTTAAATTGTACTTTACTGTGTGTACTTGTTATCCTTCCCAATGTGCACACCCCTCACTGGTGCTAGTGGTGAGGATTGAGGCTCCTTGATTACTGGGTGAGTGCATGGGCACCACATATTAATTGTTTGGCAGTGCTGGGATATCCACATTAAATATTAATTGTTTGATAGTGGTGAGAGAGCCACATCACATTTTAATTGACTTGTAGTGGTGTGGATAGTGAATTCCTGTAACTTGGGTAAAGTGATCACTGAAGGTGTTTTTGTACTCTAAATCAGCCACACAGTGAACATTCAGAGTTCAGATCACAATTGTTCTGTTTCTTTTGTTAGCTTAGTTAGTCAGGGAGAATAAGCAAGCATGTCAGCAGAGAAGTATGGCAAGTTGACAAGGAGCCAGATGGCTGAGATGTGCCAGACTAAAGGACAGGTGCATGGAAACCTGCCTAAGGCAGACATGATTGCAGCTTTGGTCACAGCTGCATCAGAGAATAGCAACCAGGAGGACAATCAGACTAGCCGTTTAGATGTACAACATTCAGAGAATGGACAACTCAACCTTTCTACAGAGGACTTAAAAATCCATCTGGAGCTAAAGATACTTGAGTTGGTGGCCATGTATCTGGAAATACCAGGCATTTGGAAATGGAAGCTGAGGAGAAGAAGAGGCAGGGGCAACATGAGAAGGAGATGCTGACTCTTCACCAGAGTCATGGAGGTAATGGGAAAGAGAGTAACTGGACCCCAAAAGCACAAAATGTTAGTAAATTTCTTCCGCAGTTTACAGTGGAGGATAATTTTGATAATTTCATTCATATGTTTGAGAGGGTATGTAAATAGTATGATATTGAGCAAAGGCTCTGGGTACGGTTCCTGACTCCCCTACTCCATGGTAAATCTGTAAATGAACTTTCCAAACTATCTGACAATGATTTTTTAAAGTATAATGCTATACATAATTGTTTGCTAGAAATTTTTAAGCTAACACCTGCTGCTTATAGGAAAATGTTTTGTGAGCATAGACGCAAGGCAGATGAAAGTGTGTGTGAATATGTTGCTGAACTAAGCACTTATTTTAATAGATGGGTGAGTGGATGTCAGATCACCACTTTTGAAGTGCTGGCAGACCTTTTAGTGAGGGAACAAGCCCTTAGCACTTTGCCTGAGGACATGAGGATCTGGTTAGCTGATAGAAAATGTGCTACTTCAGATGAGTTGGGAAAGAAGAGAGACCTATACCTAGCGAGCAGGGCATCACTGCACAGGAAAAGGACACCCAGTGCTGCTCATGGGTCGAAGGGAACCCATGGAGGGCAGCCCAGACTTCTCCAACAGCATATGCCAGTAGCAAAGGTAGCCACTAGTTCAGTTACATGTCCAGGACCTAAGATTAAATGTTTTGAATGCAACCACTTAGGCCATGTGGCATATAGATGTCCATGAAGGCAAAGTGGGGAACAAAAGGTGAGAGAGCCAGTAAGGGGGAAAGACTAAATGCCAACAGTAGGTTGTCTTGACACAACAAGGGTACCAAACTACCACAAGAGGTTATATCCTAGGTTAGTGAATGTCAAAGAGACCATTGCTAAGAGAGAGAGAGAGAGAGAGACAGCCTCTGACTTAACCATTATGAAGCCTGCAATGGTCACAGAGGAGCACAACTTGCCTGGGCAGTCTACTCTAGTCAGAGCTTTAGGAGGGACCCTATTCCAAATACCTTTGGCTAGGGTTCACCTTGACAGGGAGGGTGGAAAAGGAAGCCAGCAAGTAGGTGTGTTTGAGGATATCCCTGCAGATGTCCTGATAGGGAATGATTTTGATAATGCAGTACCATGTGTTCATGCAGTTATACGCTGTCAGGCTAGGAGACAAGCATGTGGGTCTGCTAGCCTGGGGGAGACCCAGTGATATCACACACTTGCAGCCAGCACTGGTGAGATGTTTACTTCAGGGAGGGAGCTACCCTATAGCAGTGAAACTGAAGGTGAGCCACAGCTGCTTGTGGGTACTGATGTTGCCTTGGACAGAGTGACTGCAAAGGTAGAGGTGAGTAGAAGTACCCAGGCTGACAATGAGGCACCGCTGTCAGATGGTGCCAGACTTCCTGTGGAAATGGGAGCTGGGAAGGGTTACAAAGAGAGAGTTGAGACAGGCTCAGCTCTCAGACCCTACATTACAAGGCCTGAGGCAGGTAGCTAGTGAGCCACCTGATTCTCAAGGGAAGGGGGAATCTGTATACTGGGACAAAGGATTACTGTATAGAGTGTTGGCCCTTGAGGGAGGGCTAGAAGGTGAGAGAATACAGCAGCTGGTAGTGCCTAGAGCCTACCACCTGGCACTTCTAGCCATAGCCCATGATCTTCCCTTTGTAGCTCATATGGGCATAAAACATACAAAGATACATATTATGCAGAACTTTTAGTGCCCTGGAATTTCCAGAGATGTAACAGGGTACTGTAAGACCTGTGAGCAGTACCAAAATGTAAGCAAGGTAGAAGGCAAGGTGAAAGCTCCTTTGATGCCTTTGTCTGTGATTGAGAAGCTGTTCCAGAGGGTAGCTATGGATATTGTAGGGCCTCTGACTACCACAGGTTACACAGGGAAAAAGTATATCCTAGTAGTAGCAGATTATGCTAGGAAGATACCCTGTGGCAGTGGCTTTGTCCTCCAATGAGGCAGAAAAGATGGCAAATGCTTTGTTAGAGATTTTCAGTAGAGTAGGTTTCCCAAACTAAATACTGAGTGACAGAGGTGCCAATTTCATGTCAGACATGCTGGTTTGTCTGTGGAAGTACTGTGGGGTGAAACACCCGAAGACCACCACCTACCATCCATAGACTAATGGTCATGTTGAGAGGTTAAACGCTACACTCAAGTCCATGATAGTGGCATTTGCTGACCAGTGTAAGAGGAAGTGGGACAAATATTTGCCCCATCTTTTGCTTTTTTTACAGAAGGGTTCCCAGGAATCCACAGGTTTTTCACCCTTTGAATTGTATAGGTATAGGGTGAGGGGAACTCTAAACATAATTCGTGATGAGTGGGAGAGTGAGTGTGAATCTCACAAAGAGTCTGTTGTGGCATATGTCCTAAACCATAGGGCAAGGCTCAGGGAACTCATGGGCTTGGCCCAGAAGAACCTGGCAGAAGCCCAACAACAGAAAAAGGTCTGGTATGACATGAATGCTCGAGCTAGAGAGTATACTGTAGGGCAGCAGGTAATGGTTCTCATTCCTGTCAGACACAGCAAGCTGCAAGCAGCTTGGGAGGGACACTGCAAGGTGGTAAGAAAGGTAAGTGATGTTAATTACATAGTGGAACTGCTAGGCAGGAGGCAGGAGCACAAATTGTACTGTGTTAACATGAAACCTTACCATGATAGGGTGGCCCTTGTGCTGAGTATTTGCAGTAGGTTGCAGGAGGAATCTGAGGGAGATCTGATGACTGATCTCAGTGAGGCTCGGACTGACACCTCAGTGGAAGGGGTAGCAATGTTCCAGCAGCTATCTCCTACCCAGGTTCGAGAAACCTGAACAGTGTTACAGGAGTCTGGGACATGTTCACTGGGAAACCGGGTGCACCCACCTGGTGCAGCACCAGGTTTATACGGGACCTCAAAGGTCTATTAGGCAGGCCCCTTATAGGGTGCCTGAGAGAGTCAAACAGACTTTGAGGGAAGAAAGAGTCCAATAGTCACTGAGCCTCCCCAGTGGTGCTGGTGCCAAAGAAGGATGGCAGCACCAGCTTCTGTGTGGACTACGGGAAATTAAATAGTCACACAGAGTCAGGTGCTTACCCCATGCCTAGGACAGAAGAAGCCCTAGAGCAGCTGGGAGGGGGTAAGTATCTTACCATCATTGATCTTACCAAGGGTTACTGGCAGGTGCCCTTGACTCCCAATGCTAGAGAAAGGTCAGCCTTTGTGACTCCTTTTGGCTTGTATGAGTTCAGAAAAATGCCCTTTGTGATGAAAAATGACCTAGTAACTTTTCAGAGGCTGGTAGATCCTATCCTATCAGGAGCAGGAGGGTTTGCACTGGCTTACCTAGCTGATATTGCAATCTACAGCCATTCCTATCAAAAGCACATTCAGCATGTCACGGAGGTGCTGGGCAGACTACAGAGGAAAGGGTTGACCATTAAGCCCAGCAAATGGGACATAGAGTGGGGAGTGGTAAGAGCAGGCTAGAACCTGCCAAAGTGGAAGTCATTCAGGCATGGCCTACACCTGTTATCAAGAAGCAGGTGAGGGCATTTTTAGGGACAGTATGGTACTACAGGAAGGTTGTCCCCAGCTATAGTACCATAGCTGCTCCCTTCATAGATCTGGCAAGGAAAAACAGGCCAGATAAGGTGGTGTGGACCTCAGCATGTGAGCAGGCATTCCAGAAGCTAAAAGAAGCTTTGGAGGACCCCCTGTGTTAGCCAGTCCAGATTACAGCAAAACATTTGTTGTGCAGGTGGATGCCTCGGACCATGGGGTGGGGGCTGTACTTAGCCAGATTTCTTCAGATGGAGAAGAGCACCCAGTGTTTTATCTCAGTCATAGGCTCTAACACAGGGAGGGATGCTATGTAGCTGTAGAAAAGGAATGTCTAGCCATAGTGTGGGCACTACAGAAACTTCAGCCTTATCTGTAGTTACAGATCACAATCCCCTAACATGGTTACATTGAGCCAGCTAGCAAAATGCCAAGCTGCTAAGATGGAGCCTAGGGTGCAAGCATATTATATGTCAGTGCAGCACCACAGTTGGATTAGCAATGCCAATGGAGATGGGCTGTCAAGACAGGGAATGGGGTAAGGTACACCCAGATAGGCTCAACCTTCTCAAGCAACATTTCTCAAGGGACACTGGAAAAACTAGCTTGAATTCACAGGGGGGAAGAAATGTGAAAAACTGAGGGGCTACCAGCCCAGCTAGACAGAATTTTGTACATAATTATGTCATTGTAAACATTAATATGATCCACAGGCTTGTTTTATAAATGTATGAAAACTGGTATGTGCTGAACTTCAAAAAAAGGTGACCACAGTGCACCCTGCTGGAAGAAAGCAGAAATGTGTGTAAACTCTATGCCTATGTAATGTATGTTTTCACGGTAGAAAACTGGGACATACAGAGTTAACTGGCAAACTTAAAGAAAATAAGCTGATAAATAAAGAATTTTATGATGTGTTATAGAGCCAGTTTATCTCAAGCTAGAAATTAGGATGTCTGGGCTAGGAAATTATTTCTATTCTCTTAAGACACAGTTAATTACTAGGTTTCCAAGGTAATTGTTTTAAGACATCCAGCGCAGACAAGCTTCAAAGAGAGAATTGTCAGCTTCTGAGAGATAAGTATTTTTAACATAAACATGTAAAATTTTAAGTTTTGTGACCCTGGGAACTTAAGTAGAGGTGACAAGAATTATGTAATCTGAAATGACTCAGCAGTAATATGTATATCAATTTAAGACTATCTCAGAGAGAAAGATTTTAGCATTTTGTATCTTGTCTTGGATCTAGTAAGAACATCCACTCACCAGCACTTGCCTGCTCTGTATGTAAGTAGTATTTAGAACAGTGATTTCTCTTTGCGATAGATAGAAATAGTAACATTAGACTAGCTGTTTTCTATATTTATGTCAGACTGTCCTACAATATTGTTTTGAAGTATTTCCTGTGATTTCTGAACTCTCTAATGTCACTGTGCTGAATTAATAAGTATTGCCTTGTATTTTTATTATTATTAAATATTTTTAAACCTTTCAACTGTCACTGTTTTGTGTACAGACAATTTAAGCTCTGAGAGTACTTGCATGTATTTGGTGATACTGTATAAGCCACTTCAATAGCCTTAGCCCTGGGTTACACTTACTATCTGGATAACAGTAATAGTGCACAGTGGTATATGTCACCCTTTGGGAAGGGCCTTATAGTAGCGGATAAGTAGTGGTTAGTGGCAGTGATTTCTACCTTATAGTCTGGGCATGAGAGGGCATAGCTGGAGAACCTGTGCCAGCATTCCTAAGGAGTGTGTGTGTGTGTGTGTGTGTGTGTGTGTGTGTGTGTGTGTGTGTGTGTGTGTGTGTGTGTGTGTGTGTGTGTGTGAGCTACTTGGGCAGGGACACAAAGCACTGGTTGGACAGAATGGATGCAGGAGGTTTTGGCTTGACCACTCCACCGAGATCTGTACCCTATAGCTGTGCCAGTGGAGAGTCTTATTGGGGATCTGGAGAGAAAGGGACAAACCAGCCCCAGACTGACTGTAATCTCTGTGTGCTCTTAAGGGAAATAGTACTTTATTGGGTGTGTACTTGTTATCCTTCCCAATGTGCACGCCCCTCACTGGTGTTAAATTGTACTTTACTGTGTGTGTACTTGTTATCCTTCCCAATGTGCACGCCCCTCACTGGTGTTAAATTGTACTTTACTGTGTGTGTACTTGTTATCCTTCCCAATGTGCACGCCCCTCACTGGTGTTAAATTGTACTTTACTGTGTGTGTACTTGTTATCCTTCCCAATGTGCACACCCTCACTGGTGTTAAATTGTACTTTACTGTGTGTGTACTTGTTATCCTTCCCAATGTGCACGACCCTCACTGGTGTTAAATTGTACTTTACTGTGTGTGTACTTGTTATCCTTCCCAATGTGCACACCCCTCACTGGTGTTAAATTGTACTTTACTGTGTGTGTACTTGTTATCCTTCCCAATGTGCACGCCCCTCACTGGTGTTAAATTGTACTTTACTGTGTGTGTACTTGTTATCCTTCCCAATGTGCACGCCCTCACTGGTGTTAAATTGTACTTTACTGTGTGTGTACTTGTTATCCTTCCCAATGTGCACACCCCTCACTGGTGTTAAATTGTACTTTACTGTGTGTGTACTTGTTATCCTTCCCAATGTGCACGCCCCTCACTGGTGTTAAATTGTACTTTACTGTGTGTGTACTTGTTATCCTTCCCAATGTGCACGCCCCTCACTGGTGTTAAATTGTATTTTACTGTGTGTGTACTTGTTATCTCCCTAGTGTGCACGCCCCTCACTGGTGTTAAATTGTACTTTACTGGGTGTGTACTTGTTATCCTTCTCATTGTACATGCCCCTCATTGGTGCTACTGGTGAGGATTGAGGCTCCTTGATTATTGGGCCAGTGCACGGGCATCACAACATATGTATGTGATTTAAACAAACTGTTTTATATAAAAGGGATGGTGAAGGCCTCTACCACTGCAAATGTACACATTATAATTCTGGTGGATGCCATTTGTGCATTAAAGTATAAGACCACACAATGCTAATAGTCACTAATGGTGGATGTTGAACACTTGACTGTATGACTAAAGAAATACATGATATTGTAGTTAATGACTGCACCGTGGTAGAAGTATCACTACAATTGTAAAATATGTCAATATGTCAAGGCCTTACAGCGTGTTATTGCTGCAAGGGATATGTGTGCCTGTGATTACTGCACTAAAAGCAATAAAATACACAATGTTGTTTTATTCCATTGTGCCTGAGGATTAGGTTCATAGATTCATAGGTTCATAGGAGGTTACTAAGCTATTAGCAGAAGGGCCTTTATAAGCCTAGCCATGTTAACCCTTGTTCCCTTATTGACCAAGTTGTATGGTCTATATTTGCAGCACCGACTGCCCTTATTCAAGAAGGACATAGGTAACACATCTGGGGTAAATTTATGGTCTCACATCCACTTGTTTAAGTTACACTTAAATAGGGTCATTGAGCAGCTCTGTTTTACGTGAATTTAGAGTTTGTTCCAGAGGAGTGGCAATTTCTGGGAGATAATTCAGTCTCTTCACCGTGTCCTGTTAATGTTGCAGGTTATGACTGATAAGTTGTTTCATGCATTTTACTTGATGGACTGAAGAGTCGTGTATTAATTAAACTATAGCTTGCAGACCAGGATTTGTGCTCTCCTTGTTCTGTTCTGATTTTGGTGCTTATTGGTTATTTTCGGAACAGTGATTCTGCTTTGTTTTGGAATGTTGCAGGCTAGATTAAGATCCTTAAAGTGAGTAAATCTTGTCCCATTTGACTTGTGGATGTGCGTTATTTCCATTAGGGCAGGGTTTAGCACTGCTCTATAGGCCAGACACAAGTCTATAAGATACAGAGTACAGCGATATAGTCTTCAGTCTGTCCACACAGGGCATGTGTTAAAGGCCCTGAATTTTGTTGGTGAGAAACCTCTGAGGTCTCTCCAGCTGCTACTGGTATCTGATGAGGTACATATAGAAGAGAACATTGCACTTTATTAGTGGTCTGATGAGTGATGTGTACAGGGGAGTGATAACATCCTTAGCTCTGGAGGCGATGCCCTTACTTATGAGATGTGCAATATAGAAGGCCTTCCTTATCATTGTGGACACATGGTGATAGATTACTATCAACCTGTGTTGCCACATTTCTCACCATACATTTTGAGCTAAGGGAAGTACTGTTAATATTATAATTTTCAAGGACATGCCCTTTGCTAAAAGGGACAAGGAGCCATACCTCTTAACTGTACAAATTTTCTCAGAATGTCCAGATTTTTGCCTCATATTTTTGGTCCATTTTTCATAAAATTGTGGGGGGAGGTTGGCAAATTAGCACCAAATCATTGAAGACTGAAGTTAGAAAATAATATCACACAACTGAGTTGTAGACATCATAGGCTTCAGAAAATCATTCTAATGTAAAACCTATTATTATATCAACTTTCTAAGTTTGTAAGAGCAATATTTAAAAAGTGTCTGTATTTTTGGGCCTTTTTCCCCACATTTATTAATGGTTTTGTCCAGATTTCTTGCTCCAAGAGGTTGAGAGGTATGATGAGTACACTTTTTTTCCATTTAGTTTAAGGTCATGGCTTTGACATCAACCATTTGTCTGTGTAAGCCCTTTTTGTAATATGTTAACATTGTTGGGGGACTCAATGACTGTATCGAGTTTGCAGTCATTGGCGAACTTAGTAAGCCACAGGCCATCTATTTTTGCCTGAACTTCTAAGAAATATATTCCAAACAGTAGGTGGCACAGCACATATCCTTGTGGTATATCACTGGTATCTGGTCTGCTGGCAGAGGTGGAATCCCCATCTTTGACTGCATGCATTCTGTCTGCAAGCCAATTGGCTACCCATCTAGTGACATTTGGGTTAATTCCCAGGTGGGTGAGGCTCTCAATGATGCCTGAGTGGTGGACTGGGTAAAAAGCCTTGGCAAATTCAAGATAGGCTGTATATACTGTTTTGCCTTCATCCAGGGCTTTGCTGACATTCTCAAAGAAGTCCACCAGGTTTAATAAGCATGATCTACCCTTAATAAAGCCAAATTTGGTCAGGCCAAGAGTTTGAAGGTCAGTTATGTCTTTGTTGATAGAGTCCGTGATGATTCTCTCCATGGCCTTACTGATAAGGCTGGTTAGGTTTATGGGTCTATAGTTCCCAAGCTCAGTTGGTGGAACCCCCCCCCCCCGCCTTTGTGCATGGGACATACTGTTGTTGTTTCCCACTCTGCTGGGAAAAAGACAGCACTTAGATTGTGGTTGAAGAGAAAGTGCCAAGTGGTTCCTCTAGGTCCTGTTTTAGGCCATTTAGTAGGCAGCCTGGGATGTTATCCAGCCTCATAGAGGCTGTATTTTTAGCCACAGAGAGTGTGGTTTTGACCTGCTCTTTGGAGATACTAGGTAGAGGACTGGTGACAGGTATGCTTTGGGGTATGTCTGGTGGGGATAGGGGGTGATGTTTGTGCCAAATCTGTCTGGTAGCAGGTTGGCAATGTCTTCAGGATCAGTATGAGTGGTACTGTCCACTACTAGTTTGGAACAAAGCTGGGCCTTCCCTTTTAGATTTCTGACATAGCTAAAGAATGCCTTGTGATTAGGTGTGCTATGTTAACTTTGTAATTGGCTTTAGAGGACTTTACAAGATAACTAATTTGCTTGTTCAAGCTGTGGATGGTGTCCTTCCTCTGTTGAGTCAGTTCCCACTTGTTCTTAGGCATTAGTTTCTTCCTCTTGGTGTATAACCTATTTATGCTTGATGTCCACCAGCGTGGTTTGTTTTTTTGTGAGAACCTTGTTTTGATCCATTCAGGTACAGCCAAGTCTATACATTTGTATACGTCTTTATACAGGGCATTTGTGTACACCTCTTTATAGGGTTCATTGTTAACAGTGGTAGCAGGGTTGCTTAGGAGACTATAGTTTGCTTGGGAAAAAAACATTTATCCTTTTTGCTCTTGGGGACAGTCAGGTATGATCATTACTTCGAACAAGACTGATTTATGATTAGATCTTACCAGAAAGAGCAACACACAGGGGGTTGTGCAGAGACCCCCTTTGTTGGTGAGTACTAAGCCTATGATACTCTAGACCCTTGTGGGAGTGTAGACTATCTGTTCCAGAGCATTCATATTAACAAAGTCCAGGAACCTTAGGGTGAGTGTGTCTGTGCTCATATATGGCTCCCTAATCGATGGAAGGATAGTTGAAATCACCAGTGATAAAGGTGTCTGGCTGTATAGTGAGTGACTCAAGTAGGTCCATGTAGACAGAATGGTTCTCATGGTTCATGGTGAGGGACCTATAGCTAACAATGATATGGAAGGAGGGTTTACCTACAGTTATATGGACTTGGAGTTGCTCTAGGGAGTTGTACTGTTTGACCAGTCTTGAGGTGTATTTGTCTTTAAATAAGATGGATACTCTTCTGCCTTTGGTTCTTTCCTTTTGAGGTCTAAACTTGTGGAATGCATTGCAGACTTGCATGGCTGTGGTGATCTCTGCAGCCTTGAACCAAGTCTCTGTGACTGCACAGACATCGGCATCTTCCAAGGTAAGGAGTGCTTCCAGTGACTGCAGTTTCCGATTTAGAGTCCTACCATTAAGCAGCATAACCTTGAGTTTGTCTCTAGTGGATTTATTTATGTTTGGAATTTTGTTGTTATGACATTGCCTAAAAAAGGCACTATGGGGGAGCCAAGTACCTCTGCCAGTAACCAAAAGCCAAGAGATGACAGGTGAAGACCATCTCTGGCAAAGCAGAGTGGTCTGTCAATCATATCTTCCCAGGCTGACAGATACTGGATCCCCCTGGATTGACCCAGAAGCTAAGCCAATTGTTGAACTCAATCATTTTTTGTTTATAGTGATGCATCATCCGAGGTGAAGATAGAATGCTGCTTTGGGCTAGGGATATACCTGCCTGGAACACATAATCTGAGAGCTCATTCATGTCTCTTCATATAGTGCAGTGAGGTACCTCTCAACTCATTCATTCCAATGAGAGAGTCATAATATTTACTTGCTGTTGAGAGACTTGAGTGCATGCATGATCTGAAAAATCCTGGTACCTGATAGGCAGTTTACCGTGACCTTTTCCTTGTCCAGCCTGGTGAGGGGGACATCTCTGGAGTCACCTATGACCATGACATTTGGTTTTGAGGTGTTTTGATTTAGGGACTTATTGGCTGAGACATTGTTGCGTGCATTATTCTGTGGAGTGGATTCTGTTGGGTCTGCAGTGTGTGTGTTTGTGTGTGTGTGTGTGTGTGTGTGTGTGTGTGTGCAGTAGGTTTGTGCTTGGGAGGTTTCTGATCTTTAGGTAGGCTTCTAGCAAGTACCTCTTTGTATGTGGGTTTATGTGTTGTGAGCTTGTTATGTGCAAGAGGTGAAGTGTATGTGCTGACAACCTGTTAGATATCTGGTTTGTTGTTATGTGAGGCAGTTGATTCCATATTCATAGTATAGATATATACATCTCTCACATGTTGTATTTGTTTGTTTTAGGAGTAACTGGGTGTCTGTATACATGAGGCAATTGCTACATTGCCTCAGGATGCCCCTGTCAATCAAACTGGCTAGAGAAATGGTGAGAAACTATCCATTATGGCAGGTATATACTGTAGTAACCAGTGAGAAGTGGGCTAGATGGACCAGGATTTGCTGTAAGACTAACAAAAAGTGGCTATCCTATGGAGGGCTAGAGGTAAAAACTACATCAATACTTCACAATACACAACTGAGTTGCTCTCAGGGCAATCTCTAAGCATTTCCAGTAAACTGAATGGAAACCCATGCAAACATGATGCTTAAATACAAGCAAAGTTAAATGATTTCAAACAAATTAACAAGAGAGAAAGCTTGCTACATATGTTGTGTAAGGAAAATGCAATGATATGTCATCATTACTCTGAATAAAACATTACTATGAAAGAAATTATCTGAGCTATTTGTAAGAGGAATCAGCATCTATGTATATACAGAGCAGATGTTTTGACAACAGCATTAGTGGCATGTACACTCAAAATAAGATTGACACACCATAGTCTGAGCAGTAATGGCTGGATATCAACTAATTACCTAAGATCACAAGCACAGATTAGTGCCTGAATTGCAAGCACCACACAAGATGTTGTTCTACAAGTGTGGCAGTGATAGGTGCATGGATAACATCACCATTGTTTATTAGCTGTATGTTTATGTTAAAATGTGGTCAAAGGGCACAATAACATGGTAAAGCTACATATCATATATGAATTTGAAGAGTAGTCTATACTTTATGAGGGTGAAAGACATGATCACAGCTGGCCTGCAACATTCTACATATCTAGTTACACAATGTACAAAGCACAGTATCAAAGTCATACAGCATAGGAGATATCACACTGCAGTTGTAAGATTTATTTATGTATTTATTTATTGACA